>NC_056751.1:722742451-722817451 GCF_019279795.1 Protopterus annectens | reverse complement strand
GCCTGGTGAGCGGGACGTCAGTGTGCCTGATGACAGAGTCACCTATTACAAGTGTATCAGATGTGTTGTTTAGCCTTAAGGGCTGTGACTGTTCGGCACACTGGCTTTGTGAGCTCAGTGTTGCACGTGTTTTGTTTTGGGGTAGTGGTTGCTTGGGTGTCTGCTTTGGAGGTCTCTGCTGCTTAGGCAGATTTTTATTTAGAGCCTCCGAGTATGTTTTTGTGTGTTTATGTGTTTGGTTTGCTGTCGTGGTATGTCTATGTGAGACTGGAATTGTAGTGAGTGTGGTTTCCTTCTCCTCCTCACTGGTTACGCCAGCACTGAGTTGAGAGAGCTTAGCCTCCAATTTGGCTATATGGTTGCATCTCTCACATGTGTTGGAATTTGTTGGGAGGAGGAGAGGGTTGTCTGTGTACATGAGGCAGTTGCAACATTGCCTCAAGATTCCCAGATTCACCAGCTGGACTGGAGAGGAGATTGACAACTGACCTTTGGACATGCTAGAATAGTATTGGGAATTCCTTTATAATTGAAAAAAGAGGGCCACTGGGGAACAAGGTACTCAAGGGGAGTTTGTGAGGGTGTAGTTCTTTTAATTTTTTAGTGCTGACATATAATTGCTTTAGTGAGCAAGTGCCAGGTAACTTAAATGCAATGTGTTACAGGTAACTTAAATGCAAAAATGACAAACAGTAACTTTCTTTCAAGTGAAACAAGGAAATAAGTACAGTAAGCAATGCAGAATATCACTAGGAATCCACAGAAGCGCTGAAAAGCCGCATTTTAGGTGGAATTAGCATTTCAGGGAATTAACAAGCAAACAAACAACAAGCATACAAACAAAGCTAGATTCAGCAGGCCTGGATCTAATCTATGCTACAGCAAACAAGGTGTACCAATTTCAGTAAGAAGCAGTTCAAATATGCAGGCACTATAAACCTTTAACCAGAAATTCCCAGCTCAGAAGGGCAGAGTCCAGCCTCTCCTCCCACAGGAGTGCAGACCACAAACCCTCTTAATGTAAAATAACTGGCCTGAAGCCCAAATGCTTAAACCAGAATTAATACACTTTTAGAATAACAGACACTGAGCCCTCAATCAGCAGTTCCCAACTTAGAAGGATGTAAGCTACCTGTTCTGCCACTGCAGTGCAGACCACAAACCTTCTTAATGTAAAACAACTGGTCTGAAGCCCAAGTGCTTAATTCAAAAGACTTAGAATGATAGCTACACTTTAATCAAGTTACTACCAAGCAGTAATAAATACAATTGAATACTTTAAAGAATGCCTGGATTAGTGCTCAAGTTATACAAACAAAGCTAGATTCAGCAGACCTGGATCTAGTCTATGCTACAGCAAACAAGGTGTACCAATTTCAGTAAGAAACAGTTCAAATATGCAGGTGCTATAAGCCTTTAACCAGAAATTCCCAGCTCAGAAGGGCAGAGTCCAGCCTCTCCTCCCACAAGAGTGCAGACCATGAACCTTCTTAATGTAAAATAACTGGCCTGAAGCCCAAGTGCTTAAACCAGAACTAATACACTTTTAGAATAACAGACACTGAGCCCTCAATCAGCAGTTCTCAACTTAGAAGGATGTAAGCTACCTGTCCTGCCACCACAGTGCAGGCCACAAACCTTCCTAATGTAAAACAACTGGTCTGAAGCCCAAGTGCTTAATCCAAAAGACTTAGAATGATAGCTACACTTTAATCAAATTACTACCAATCAGTAATAAATACAATTGAATAATTTAAAGATTGCCTGGATTAGTGCTCAAGTTATACAAACAAAGCTAGATTCAGCAGGCCTGGATCTAGTCTATGCTACAGCAAACAAGGTGTACCAATTTCAGTAAGAAGCAGTTCAAATATGCAGGCACTATAATCCTTTAACCAGAAATTCCCAGCTCAGAAGGGCAGAGTCCAGCCTCTCCTCCCACAAGAGTGCAGACCATGAACCCTCTTAATGTAAAATAACTGGCCTGAAGCCCAAGTGCTTAAACCAGAATTAATACACTTTTAGAATAACAGACACTGAGCCCTCAATCAGCAGTTCCCAATTAGAAGGATGTAAGCTACCTGTTCTGCCACTACAGTGCAGACCACAAACCTTCTTAATGTAAAACAACTGATCTGAAGCCCAAGTGCTTAAACTAAAAGGCTTATAATGAGTTACACCAAGCAGTAATAAATACCATTGAGTACTTTTAAGATGACACAAAAGCAAAATAAAGTAGGAAGAAACACAAATACAGTAAAAGCAGATATTTTTTTTAAGTGGAAAGAGAGAAAGGCAAGAGAGAAAGGAGTAGCAGAAACTAAGTTGATTGGCCTTCTCAGATGTTCTCTCTGTACTGGGTAGAATGAGGTAATGACACTAGACTGGGAGGAGGGTCCCAGATCAAATTTACACTAGGTGTGGGCAACTGCAAAGCCACCAACTATAAAAACACTATACCAACAGGGAGAGAGGGTGGGAAACAAACTGCAGAAATGCTTCTCACAGCTGAAAAGCAGCAGTAACCCTTTAAATGAAAGTTTTAAACAGCTAAAGGAGCCTCTAGAAAAAAGAGTTTAACTGTAACAAGTTATCAGAAACAAACAACCTGACAGATGATTAATAAAAGTGGACAATTTCCAGTTAATACCTCACACACAGTGAAACTAGCTAGAAAAATACACATTACACAAAGTGCTATAAATAACAAAGAAATAAAGAACAAAATAAACAAAAAAAAAGGATACTTAATGTTATATATTATAGCTCCGAGTTTCCTCTGTGTCCTTCCTTCAATCAACTCAGTGTGAAATGGCAGAACACTCACAACTGAACTTCTTAGGTAACAGAAAGTTGAAACCTGAGACAGCTTTTAAGAAAGAAATCTCAAAAGAACCAATGAGGTGCTTAGTCTAAGCTGTAGTCCAGGTGACCTCAGTCAGCCAATGACCTCAAACAATTCTCTCTCACTGAAATGCCTGATGGCTTTGGCTAAACCAAGATGTCCCTGAATATGTGCTCAGACACACAGCCTCCACAAATACTAGGCCGAAATACAAGCCTGAATATGGAAATGCTACAAATATCCCCACTACTTAGAACAAACTGCAGAAATGTTTCTCACAGCTGAAAAGCAGCAGTGAGCCTTTAAATGAAAGTTTTAAACAGCTAAAGGAGCCTTTAGAAAAAAGAGTTTAACTGCAACAAGTTATCAGAAACAAACAACCCAACAGATGCTTTATAAAAGTGGACAATTTCCAGTTAATACCTCACACAAAGTGAATCTAGCTAGAAAAATACACAGTACACAAAGTGCTATAAATAAAGAAATAAAGAACAAAATAAACAAAAACAGGATACTTAATGTTATAAATTAAAGTTCCGAGTTTCCTCAGTGTCCTTCCTTCGATCAGCTCAGTAGAAGTATACATGTGTATGTACATGTAGACATGCATAGACCTATTATATGTATATAACCATATTCCTGTCATGTGTAAACCTCACTGTTGTGTATACCCTCCCAGTTTTATCTCACCGTATGAATCTGCTATGTGTACATTGTGATAAAACAACAAATCAGCTCAGTTGTTATATTGCAGCAATGTTGATACTTGCTAAGC
This sequence comes from Protopterus annectens, assembly GCF_019279795.1. Taxonomy (NCBI): domain Eukaryota; kingdom Metazoa; phylum Chordata; order Ceratodontiformes; family Protopteridae; genus Protopterus; species Protopterus annectens. The sequence continues at coordinate 722,813,831 of NC_056751.1, read as the reverse complement.
ATGGCTTAGCCCTGGTAACCAGGTCACACCACCCAGTCTCATAACATAGCAGGGTACTGACATCTGTAATAAGTGTTTGTAATGTCAATGTGCCTATGTGTTGTCATTACAGTAGCAAAGGGTGTGAGTGTCATGTGTGGGACACAGATGTATATGAGGCCTGTACAGCACTGTTATCCAAGTGAATGTGTTACATACAGGGGTATTAGGCCAGGGTATGTGCTGTCACACTGGTATGTAGTGTATCATGGCAGTACTACTGTTGACAGTGCTTACCCAGGCAAGAGCAGAGTGCTAAATGTAGTACTGACAATGGATACAAACGCAGGCATAGCTGGAACCTGAGACCTCTCTGTTGTATCGCTGGTGTGTGAGCATTGTCACAGTATATACCCCTTACTGGGTAATGATCCGGCATGTGGAATGTAACTGTAGACTACTATCTGTATAGCACATTAGTGAGGGCTTCTGACATGTAGTTATGGCATACATATTGTTGTCAAACGTCTATCTGTCAACACACTCATCCTACTGCATAGCTACTTGCCAAGCTGATGACTGTCAGTCCCTGTACAGATGTGCAGATGGCAGGTATCCAGCTGGGATATGTACAGGCAACCTGAGCTTGATTGACACTGACATGTCTGCCCAGCTGTGTAAGAACTGGCACATACAGGAGATGTCACCCTGTACACACCATATGCCACGGGTACCTCCACTAAACTACCCAGTCAACAGAGCATGCTTGGGTACAGGTCTTCATCACAGCCACTAGCCATGTGTTGTAATGCATGTTGCATACATGTCAACTTGAGCACCTCAGTGGCCATGTGCAGGAGGCACCTGGAGGATTGGCTGATTCATGTCATTCTCACCCTTCGGGTCACCACGGTAGTGTATGTCGATAGATTTCCTGCTGCCACCTGGCAGGTGGCAGGATACCACTGTACACACAACCACTACACAGCCCATCTCTCCTTGGACAATAGCTAGGTACACAGCTATGACCACCTGCAGCGATGCACCCCTGTACTAGCATGTGTACATGTGCATGACTGAGTACAGCAATGTCTATGTGTTAGCACACCTGTACTTTGGAATTCCATGATGGCCTTCACAACCAACGGAACACCTATTGCCATAGTCAGTTGTGGCTGCTGCTGTATGGGACAATACATGTACCCTGTTAAGCTCCTCCTCATACCGGCTACATGAGCCTTGCAGTACCAGCACAACAGTGTTTTACAAATGGGTTGATAGGCATGGGATACTCATTTTGTTCTGGAATGTGTGTGTAGTTGTGCATGTCCGTCTATTTGTAGGGTACAGCATTCTGAGGCCACATACTCCTATTACAATACCCATTGCCACACAGTAGTACAGATAGTGTTGTTGCTGCCCATAGGTGAGGCATGACAATGCAACACCCTACTACTCGTGTGGCATGTGCATTAGATGCATATCCCTGTAGTATCACTGTTGGGGTATACTATGGGTTGTATTGCAGTCACAGCCAATGTGTGATGGTAGGTATGGCAGACTGTCATTATGGGTTAAAGGGAGTACAATATCCACTGGGGGATGTGGGTGATGTGTACACTGTCATTACACCAAGGTACACCCAGTATATGTCCCATGTACCACGTTATGGTTACCACTGTCACCATCAACCATACAGGTAAATGATGCCACAATCCAGGCCAGTTATACATGTGCTGTGTGCAGCCTACCTGTAACACATTGGACACATGGTCAAGTTAGTTAGCAGTGATAGGCCCTGGTATCTCAGATGTGTTTCTGCCTGTTATGTGTCTGTTAATGTGTATATGAAGGTATGTCACACTATGTATTGTCCATATACACCCATTACATTCCCTGTTAGCATACTGTGCATGTCTGGGGATGTTCTGCATGGAACATGTAACCTGGGACACACCTCACCCTAAACGCTGTGTGGTGTGTGTAATGTAAGCCACACACTTCAGTATCACTACATAGTTAGGTAGGGGTCTAGTCCCAGTGTTGCCAAGTAACAGTGTGCATGTATGTGGATGGGTCTACATCAGATCGCAAGCTATATACACCTCAGTTGGTCACCTGTCCATGTGGCACATGCAATAACCATTTTAGTAACCTGTGATGTGTTCAACTGTACCCCAGATATGTCACAGCAATGGTGTCACCACAGTGCCATACCCAATTGTGGAATATGACTGCAAACCATCCTTGTGCTGACACATGTACACCTACAACACAAATGGATAACATTATGGAGACCACAATAAACCAGTGTTACTAACAGCTATAATGCATCATTGCTGGATGGCTACACTACCTGCATATATGCATTACACTTTCCTCCTTACAATGTGTTACACTGCAGTACTGTGGTACACTGTAGTACAGTCACCATGTGCATCAGAACTATATTAGCCTGGCCCTGCATTGCTGATATGGATGACAGGGATGTGGCACAGGTATCATCATATGCACAGGGCATCCTTTTGCTGACACATGTACAACTACAACACACATGGATAACATTTATGGACAGCTGCAGACCATACCTGGCAGGATGTGCAGTTCACTGCCTCCGACCACTGACACATGGACTCTGCCTGCCAAGGGTTCCATGGGAACATCCAGGTACAGGCCTCGATGTGCTAGTCTCACCTGCTGATGACAAATGTCTGCTGGTACCAGGCCCCTCCTGGGACTGGCCAGGACCATGTGCACATGGCCTGCTGTGGTGTGGTATGGACAGCCCCCCCCCGCACTGCTGGGGTTAGTACTGCCACTATGGGAGCCCCTTGGTGTCCTAGCACATTCACGTTGATTGCTAGCTGTTGCTGTTACTGGCCTATGTCCACACAGCCATCCCCACACTCCCACCACATGTTCAAGCATGGACAGACCACGGTTGATGAGGGCCATCATCTCACATGACCGTCTATCCATGAAGTCAGTTAATGTGCAGTTGGCACCTGCCAGTTAACAGGTATTTCACTTGCAAGAGCAGCCCCATGGACATCCTTCCTATGTGTGGGCATCATTGTTACAGACAGCAGGTAGCAATACCTTTTACTGGAGAACCTGCACACTCACTCTAGCTACATATTTGTAGGAGGTTCCAGAACTACAGAGTGTGAGTAGAGTTGTATGCATTGTATAACACTGGTGTTACAGGATTTGTGTGTACATACTATTTTAACTTGGGATGCAGTCTGTCTGCATAGCTTTCAACTGTGGGCCTATCCTCTTGATGGCCAGAGGTGTACCTATTATGTTTTGTCTGTCCACCACACAGGTCTTGTGTCAGATATATCACTGACAGTGTATGTGTTTTGAGTGCTATCGGTACATGGCTACATCCATTACTGTTTCTAACTTCATATTCCTGACTAAGGGCATGTTGCAGACTATCCTGTAACACCAGCAACTTGCTTAGTGTATGACAACAGTTTTACACATATGGGCCTGTGTTCCAGCCTCTGTCCTCCACCTACATACCAAGCTATGCATATATGACATGCTGTCAGGGGTTGTTCTGTAGTGGGCTGTGAGTATGTCATACTGCCATTTCTGCCATTAGTCCACCGCTGTTGTGTCCCCCATACATACTGTGGGGTTGAGGCCGTATATGTGTTGGCTTCACCTACACAATTCATGTGCACCCTTATACACTCCAGAGACCAGTGTATGTCACAGTGGTATATGGCCCTGTATTATTGAGTCTGAGGGGGGATGCACCATAACTAACTTAGGCTGTTACAACATGTGGGGTTATCATGGGTAAGCTGCCTTAAGGTATCTGGATGTACATTATCATACAATCCACCTTGGGTAAATTCAGGCCTACTGCCTCCTGCCATACAGACTGTTCTGTTTGTCAGTGTGCTTGTGATGGTGTCAGTTACGCTTTGTTATGTAACAGTTACATCCCATTGTGTCTTTACCCCCTATTGATTGTGTACAGAGTGTAGATAGAGGCTGCTGGACTATACATCTGCATTACTTACTGTTGATTGTTTGGTATTCTGTGGCCCAATCTGTCTTTACTATTGTACTACTTGAAGGCCTCGGCCTGGACAGCAATATTTGTAAACCTTTTCAGACTACTGTATGAGTATAACAGTTTCACAATTGCATTACTCTGTTTATATGGATGTCAGTGACTAAACAGCTATATGACATGGCATATACAAATGTTATAGTACACAAATAAAGCTTTCCCATGTATGCAAACCTGTGTGTGGTGTTATATCCTTTGACCTCTCTGTGGGTATATGTTGCAGGCAACAATTGTCATTTGTATGGGTGGCTCATACAGTGTCCAGTTGGTAAGGTGGTAACTGTAGGCATAGTGGTTGTTCCATATTGTGTGCACCGTCTACATATGTATCTTCCTATACATATCTCTACATGTGTATGTGTAGTTACGGGAGTGCTACAGAATCCTGAAAGGCCAAAATCCTGAAGACCAAAATCCTGAAAGTTCAAAAACTGAAAACTCAAAATACTGAAAACACACAGGATACCAACACTCACTATATTCCAGCACAAGTACAAGACAAACAAGATCCATACAGGTCTGATATATGACACATGTGGAGGGTAAACACCTTGATGGGGAGGGCTGTTGGGAAATGGGAAGTGCATGAACCCTCTAGTGGAAACAGTGAGACTGAGGTCCCCACCCATGGGCAGTCACCACTGCACCTTCACAGCCCCAATGGTGGCTGTGCTGGGGGCTGAGTCACAGAGCCAGGCCGACCCTCTAGTTGAGACACATAACCCTCAAGCTGGCGTAGCAGATCTCCAAACTGCTGGTTGAGCTCGCTACGCACCATGACCCAGACCTGGCAATGGGTGACATGTTCCTGTCCATGCCCACTCCCAGGGGGGGGTGAGCCCCATCCCCTGAGGCGGTTCCACCCAAAGGTGGTGCAGGACCAGCAGATGAGGAGGTCCCAGGTTGGGCCCTAGACATGCTGTTGCCTGGTGCAATGGCCAGCTGAGGTGGGACAGGTGGGTCCGCTAGGACAGGCCTTCCCAAACGTGCTATAGTATTTAAATTTTATCGACATATGTGAATTAGTAATAGTCAACACATTTCAGGGTTCTGTATAACAGCATGCATAGATATTCCTATTAACCCAGACACCAGATATGGAACAGTTGTATAACAAATGGAACACATGCATATATGGGACCACAGTGGTAATAACAACAGCATGCAGGTACACTGATGGCACCATGCCACCAATGTTGGAATATTTCAATATAGCACATACATGGAAACAGATTTAAATAGTTATCATCCAATAGGACATAATCAGAACAGTGAAGTCATTACATACCAGTTGAGGTGGGTATGAAGTTTGTTGTTGGAGATATGGTGGTGGGGGGATGTCAATTAACAACTAGTATATTCCTGTAGTCCACATTACTTTCCTAGTCAGTGCTGTTAAGCATACCTTACAAGTATTACTACACAACCCTATAGCTTTAGTTTGGACAGTGATATGGCTGTCATAATCGATATACATGAACTGGTGTTGCCTGCAGTATACATCTCTTACCTGGTATACCTGTGGAGGAAATGTTTGTTAACATTAACAAACTGTTTCTACACATACTCCCAGATTCCGGTTTGATGTTGTGCACATAGTTGTCCATCTCTTTCTGCACAGACTCTGGCCATGTCTTGACCACATGCAGGTGTACCGGGACATATTTAGACTATTGCCCTCTTCAACCTTTAGTGACTTACCACACACATATACATGCTTTCCTACACAGTTATATTATGTAGCACAGTGTGGGCGACAGTGATCAGTGATACTTTATTATTCAGAGCAACTGCAACACTCACAATTCCCTACAATACCAGAGTAAACAGTACCAGTAGCAGGGTATCAAGGTTTTTATTTCTCGGCACAGTGTTTGTATCCGACATACCTGGGGGAGCAATGTTTGTTAGCACTACCTGAATATTGCCATACAAAGTTCCAGATTACACATTAGTATTATGTACATACATCTCACTCAGTTACTGTACACACTCTGGTCACAGCTTGACAACATGGGGGTGTAGATAGGACATACTTGGCTTATTACTCTCATAACAGTTTTGGGAGTTGCTAGAGTGACAAGTTTTTTCCCTTAGATGTGTGACAATCAGTTGTATTCCCTGTTTGCTTCCTAAACATCTGGGATGATCCCACAGACTTCCCAGGGGGACAGGCAGCAGATACGGGCCCATATACTGGACACTCTGGTCTTATCTGTACAGTTGTGGGGTATGATTCTGTATGCAGCCTACTTCCACTCCCAGGATTCAGACCATGGCTGTGTCTGCTAGAACTTAAACACTGTCCATCAGAGTTGTGTGTGCTATATAGATATTGCTGTATATCTCCTATCTGTTTTCTGTCTTATAATTCTCCTGTAGTTTTGCATTCTGACCTTGTATTACAACACTCTTATACAGGATTTCCTAGACAGTTATATTTTGTAGGACAGTGTTGGCGACAGTGATGAGTAATACCTTATTATTCAGAGCAGCTGCATCAGTCACAATGCCATACAATACCAAAGTAAACAGTACCAGTACAGGGTATCATTCTTGTATTTCTGGGCACAGTGTTGGTATCTGACAGACCTGTGGGAGAAATGTTTGATAGCACTACCTGAATGTTTCCACACACAGTACCAGATTCCACATTACTATTATGCACACACATCTCACTCTGTTACTGTACACATTCTGGCCACAGCTTGACAACATGGGGGTGTAAATGGGACATACGTGGCTTCTTACTGCCATAAGGTTTTGGGGAGTTGCTAGTATGCCAGCTTTGTTCTCATAGATGTGTGTCAATCAGTTGTATTTCCTGTTTGCTGCCTATACATCTGGGATCATCCTACTGATTTCCCAGTGGGGGACAGGTTGATAGGCAACAGATATGGGATACTTTACTGGACATTCTGGACATATCTGTACAGTTGTGGGGTATGATTCTGTATGCAGACTACTACCAATGCCAGGATTTGAATCATGGCTGTGTGTGCTAAAAATACAAAAGTTCAAGTCTCAGTTGCATGTGCTATTTAGGTTTTGTTGTCTGCCTTTTCCCTGTTTTCTGTCTATGTGTCTCTCAGTTGTACTAAATGGCCTCTGGGGATTACACCAGTCATATACAGGCATTCCTACACATTCAATTTATGGTGCACAGTGTGGGTAACAGTGCTTAATACAACAGTACTATTACGTGATTGCAAATCCACATTACCATATGATACCAAAGTATACACGTGCAGTCCAGCAGTTAGACCTTTATTGTCAGGCTATTACACTTTTATTTACATACAAACTATATGAGACTCTTCCTGCCATATTCTCCGATGAATGCAGTACTTGCCTTAAACAATACAGGTTTTATACAGGCAATTAATTTACTAATACTTTTAGATTTATTTCCTATGACAGTACATGCAAGAGTATTACTGACCTGCCTCGCATCGCAACCTCTTCCATGGGCCTCCTGGTGCATGGCCCACTCACTTGCAGCTGTGGAGCACATAAGAGGAATATTTAGCCATACCTATCCATGATATACATGAGCTAGCTATTATTGCACACATAGTGGAGTGATACTTACACACAGTTGGGACAGCCCCTGCCGTTCTAGCCTCTTTGATCCACTGCTCCAAGAGGGCCCCCTTACACCGCTTCAGGTTGGCATAGTGATGCCTGACATGCTCACCAGTTCAGGGTATGCCAGTGGCACTGGTGAGGTCATGGGCAAGATGGTGTCAGGCTTCCACTTTATATTGGGAACCCTGGTACTGGCCCTGCAGCAGTCTCTGCTTATGGTCTTTGATAAGGAGTCCTGCCATGACTCTGGATACCTGGATGTACCAGTGCTGTGCCCAGATGTGCACACCTTCTCCCCTTACTACCATTGTGCCTGCAAGGGGAAGCTACAACCAGTTATCAGATGTAGTCCTGTCTGTTGGGTTTAAGTAGGGCCGATTTCCCACACTTTTCCGTGACTGGTCAGTTTTGAAAAGGCTAGGCTATGGGCAAACTTGCTTACCTAAGGTTGGCATTGTTTAAAGGGGTATAACACTGGGCACATTGAGTTAGCTGGCCTACACATTGCTTACACCTCCTAAGCTGGCCTGTGCAGTTCTTAGCATTGCTTACATTAGACTTTGCATTATATTTTCTTTTTGGCATTGATTTATTATTCATTACATCTTATATATATGCCTGGTATCCATGATTCATGTGTACATACACTGTAAAGGGTCCTTGTGTTTTATTGGGGACTTCAACACTCTTTTACAATTACATCTCACTTCTGGGCTTACTGCTGTACTCCAGTTCACATAGTTATGTTACGTAGTGGGTTATAGAACATATGACTGTATACTGATTCCTTTCACAGGTTCAGTTTGATTTTACTATAGTGAGGGCTTATTTCGTGATACCTCATTCTTCTGTACTGCTGTGATGGCTTGGTGGTTAACGACTGTGACTATAGTGTATAGGGTCCTGGGTTCAGGACCTGCAAAATTGTTTATTTTTTTAATGGGCAGAACAAGGGTCATTGTATACAGAATGATTAAGGCACTTTTGAGCAGTTGTAAGTGGGTTTGCATGGGTTTACGTGAGGCTAAGCAATGCTAACCTCCAGTTAAATATGCTTACAGAGAGTTAGCTTCATAATTGCTTAACCTGTGTGCGCATTACTTACCCCCATGCAAATGGGCTTAAACACACTTACTAGTGCTTAAATATGCTTACTACTGCTTATTGGTACTTAAACTTGCTTACTAGTGCTTACTCCCACTTAAAAATTGCACTGATTTTGACAGTAATATCTGATAGTTCTTGGGAAGGTGGGGGATTTGCAAGCTGTATAGAGTTGTCATTTATTACACATTGTACCTTCCATTTGTATCCATGATTCCTGTGTACATATACTGTATGGGACACGTGCTTATCTGTGGACTTTGCAACATTATGACACTGACACCTCACATGTGCATTTAATGCAGTACTCCAGTTCACAAATATATGTTATTTAGTAGGTTATTCAACTAAAATATTGGTCATAATGTGGTTTGCCATGGAAAATGGAATGGGCTTCAGTAGGACTTGAACCAGGAATGCCTGCTCATAAGGCAGATGCTCTGCCCACTACACTATTGCTATACTGTTTTTTTTTTGCATATATCTTCCTTGTTATCCTCTTCAGCCATTTCAGCTGCATTAACCATAGCTAAGCGATGGGCACACCCGTGCACCTATGGTTAGTTTTAATCGGATTCATAATTAAAAAAAAGGATTTGTTTATTTGATTTGTATTTACTATTGCTGTTGTACACATGGGGAAATGTTGCTGGGGATATTCGGACACCTATGAATGGTCTCAGTCATTCCTTTGGCCTTTCTGCTGTTCTTCATTGCGGGGGCATGTATATTTTGAGAGCTCTGCTCTCAGACATGCCCCTGCACTCTTATACACTCCATGTAAGTTTAAGAGCTCAGGCAGCAAGTCTTCATTAATATGCATGGTGCGCTGCCATCCTGCTCCTAAATGGCCACTTCCGTGCAGGACTAAGCTAGTCCTGCACAGACGATAAGTAAATCCAAGGGTTAGAGTGTCCAAACCATCTACTGCATGTGTTTAGAATGTGGAAGAAACTGTAGCACCTGGAGAAAACCCATGTGACCACAGGGGGAGAACATGCAGACTCTGCACAGAAGGTACCCCAATGATATATATATATATATATATATGGGTGTACTTTCCTACAAGGAAAATTCACTTTTTTGAAATGGGAAAAAAGTGAAAGTGTACTTGCTTAAGCTCACTAGACCGAACCTACTGCACCACAATGGAGGACATTGAAAAACGGGATATGTCCTCCACTGTGGTGTGATAGTCATGGAGCTTAGGGTTAGGGCAAGGGTCAAGGTAAGGGGATAGCCCTACTAACTATCCCCTTATCCTAACCCGTGCCCTAACCCTAAGGTCTGTGACTATCGCAACACAGTGGAGGACATAGCCCAATTTGGAATGTCTTCCACAGTCATGTGGTAGTCACGAACCTTAGGGTTAGGGCAAGAGTTAGGGTAAGGGGATAGCTAGTACGGCTATCCCCTTACCATGACCTGTGCCCTAGACCTAAGGTCCGTGACTGCTAGCCTATTCGGTCTAGCAGGTTTGAGAAAGTGCACTTTTGTGAAAGTGCACTTTCGTGTTAGTGTGGGTGTACTTTTGAAGTTCGAAGTAGTGAACTTTCGTTCTTCAAAAGTACACCCAGATATATAGATATAGATATATAGATAGAGCTTCTCATTTGCATGTATATATATATATATATATATATATATATATATATATATATATATATACATATATGAGTATGCATCTGTTAATTGACTGAAACACAGAATGCTGTTTAACCCATAAGTGGCCATAAAACAGATCTTGCACACAACCCACTGGAACTACAGCAGATCCAAGTGACAACCATGCAAACAAACATGTGCAGTACTTACAGCTTAAACATAAGCACACTCTCACATCACATATATTCAGACTTCAGCACATTACACTGCACACTGTAATTACCCTTTTATTGATACACTTTCACACATGGACTGCAGTCCCCTTGCACCCTCTAACTTTTATTGAGTAACTCCATGGTGGTACAAACAGGATGTGAGTGCCTGTATCCTTATAGGGCAACATTGTCATTCCATCAGGAACCATTCTGAATGCACAATAAAAATCTAAGCATAAAGAAATAAGATATACAAGTACACAAAATATATAAAACCACATACCTGAACACCACCATTTGTTGTGCAACTACCTGCACATGTTCAGCATCACATACAGCTGATATACCATATGCCAGGACAGGCAATCACTGCACACTCAATAACTTTAACACTTCATCACCCCCACTTGTGTTAATTTAGCCCACATAAGTAACTTGACTACTTAATTATATACATGCAACCCATATGCATACATATATATATATATATATATATATATATATATATATATATATATATATATATATATAAATATGTGTGTGTGTGTGTGTGTGTGTGTGTGTGTGTGTGTGTGTGTGTGTGAGAGAGTGCATATTTGTACACACACAGACACACATACGCACACACATATATTTGTATATATTAATTAGGAATAGCCACGAGGGCCATTCTGAAGTATAATTTCAGACAGAGACTAATTGTCTCTGGTATTAACAATAGGCACTTGTATGTTTGACAAGGTTTTAATTTAGTTTTCACAGCCACAAACCTAATTAGGAATCAAGATGTTTAGGGTTTTGATTTTGTAAGTTTGTGTATTATTCAAAAATGTGAATGGTAGTGTGGATTTTTGTGTTATAGGCTTTAGAAGTCATATCTTAAATTGTTTACATTTGCTTTGAAAGTGATCATTGCCTCCTTTGTATAATACCAGCTTTGTGACGGATGTATTAGATATATGAAACTTTTTGGAAACAACTAAATGTCAGTGACTTTTATTTTTTCAAGCATAAATTGCTGAAATAATCAAAGCGGTGGCAGGTGTATTAAATTTCTTAGTTTAACAAATCAAATGTAATGTTTTTACAGGAGACCTGTCTTATAGAAGAAGATATTAATAAAAGTGATTCACATGAATATGACGTCCTGGCACCGTCGTCCTTGAAAGTGAAGGGTTACTATTCTATGAGGGAAGGGGGTTACTGTTCTATGAGGGAAAGGGGGTTACTATTCTATGAGGGAAGGGGGTTACTATTCTATGCAAAGGATGATGTGATGCCAAAACAAGCTCTAGTATTTGTACAGGAATGAAATGTTGGCCATACTGATGTTATAATATCAAAATACAAATTATACTGTAGATAATTTACATTGAATACTAGCTTTAGTAGCAAAATGTGCAAAGAATTTGTTAAATTTGATAACAAACACTATAAAAGGTCATCTTGTTTTGGTGAGATATATCATTTGCATTTTAGACAAAATGATTCCTGTGCTGCTAAAGAGCAGGAATCACAGCAACAGATAAAGCTTGTAAAATGTATTCATTATCATCAGCCTCCCTTTTCCCCATTTTACATTGAATCAGGGAGTCAACTGTTGCCATACCTTTCCATTTAGAGCAACTCTCCATTCTTTGACTGTCCTCCCTGAGTGTCTAATATAATCCAGCACTCTTGGATGGATGCCCTTTTTTGCTGCCGCCTTCTTTCTGTCTCTCCTAAATCTGCTTTACAGATTGCCTTTTTCATTCTTTCACAGGTGACTGAACCACTGTAATCTGTTCTCCTTATAGGACTCAATGGAGATGCAATGTTATTAGACCAGAGGTCATGTGTGCCATATCAATAACCACCCTGAGGTTCCACAAACCTTCTCAAGGAGGGTAAGGACTTTAAGTCCTAGAGTGTATTTTAGGGTATTTATCCAATTGTCTAAGCTATGTTTCAGTGTAGATAGGGACTCACACTGCTTAACATGCAAAGGGAGTCTATTCCAGAGCAAGGTTAGGCAGTGGATGATTAACCTATATCTCCATTTTGTTTAATTTATTCCCTGATGTATATTCATAACTGTTGTTCTAGTGTTTTCTGTACTGTTTGATCCTTCAAGAAAAAGATCTTGAATAATGAGATCCCTGAGGGCACAGAAAGTAAGGCTTAGATCACAACTTATGAGTCTATATGACACTGAATACAGGGAGAAGGACTCCAGCCTTTCCTGATACCTATGAGTTTTGAGACCTGAGATTCTTTTTGTTAGTAAGCCCTGTAGTCTTGAAAATGTTGATATGCTTAGCGCATGTTAAAAGATGCATTACATTCTATAATGGGTCTAGCCAGGGCAGAGTACAAGGGGTCAGTAATTTCCCAGGTTTTGGAAGAGATGACCTTGATGATTATTTGTGATACAGGATAATTTTCTTATTATGGTTAGTTACTACATGGTGACCATAGGAGAAAGAGCTATCTACCCAGGTGGCCATGTCTGTAATGAGATATACATTGGAGAGTTGGCTGTTGTTGATGTAGTAGGTGCAATTTGTTGTTTTCCAAGGGAGATTTTACTGCTTTTCCTAACATTTAGTTTGAACCCTTTCTCAGTATACTATGTTTTAATATGTGATAGTTCCACTTGAAGAGAATTTGTATCATTTGCTGATTTGACAAATACAACCAGTCATTGGCAAACTTAATTAGACAGAGATCCTTGCTGACAAAGTTGAGATCAGAGCTATAAATTTCAAAAAATGGGGGCCCAATATGGATTTCTAGGGAATAGCACTGGTCACTGTTTCCTCAGTTAAGGTGGCACCACTGACGACCCTGACAACATGAGTTCTGCCTTGAGACAGTTTCCAGTCTATCTTACCAGATAGGGATCTATGTTTAAGGCTATTAGCTTGTTTACAATCCCATTCTGTGTTATGGCACTATATGCTTTTGCTGCCTCCATGTAGGCAGCCTAAACAGTGTGACCATTTTCCAGGGCCTAAGTGACCTTTTCAAAGTAATTAACAAAACTAAGGAGGTATGACATGTCCTAAACAAATCCATATTACTATAAGTTGTGCCTGATTGCATTCTTAATGTACAGGTTTATGAAGTCAATGATGAAGCATACCATGGCTTTGCAGACAAGATTATTAAGGCTAATAGTACTATAATTGCTTGGGTCAGTGGTGGGGGCCACCCTTATGATGAGGCATCACCACCGACAGTGCAACATTGATTGGGACTATATTCTGTAGCAAAGCTTAGGATGAGCAACTTAAAGATAGTATCAGCAAGGGTCTGCTTACATTGTTTATGAGACAACTCAGTACATTGTTGGGACCCATTCATAGGTTCATTGATTCATAGGTTAGTACTAGGCTATTTAGTCTTCCCAGCACAAGTTTCTCAATCTTTTTGGCATTTCAATTATCCTTATCTATTCATGGACTAGATTTATATGACATATGGTGATAATAACTGGGCTGATACCAAAGATATTTACAAAGGCCCCAAGTGTGGTATATATCATTTAGTAGCTGCATCTATCTATTAGTAGAGCAGGGGGTAACCCTGGGATAAATTTCCTGTTTCCCATCCATAGATCCAAGGTGCACTTGAATATGGACAGGGACGGACTTTGTTTTATGCAGATTAGCAGTCTGTTCCAGAACAATAGTATCCCATGTGAGATGTTGGTCACATTTCTGTGAATCATTTCTGTTCAACATCTGAGCTGTTGGCTGCTGTGATTTACCTGCGAAAATCAACTGGACATACACGCCTATTTTAAATATACTTTTCTCTGCACTTAGCATTATTTAAGATTAGTTATCTGTTTCACTGAATATTACTTGAATGTTGTGGTCTCTTTCTTTCTTTCTGCAGTTAGTTTCCCATGCTCCCACCCTGTTCTTGCTGTGGTGTTAATCTTGGTGGCTTTGGAATTGCCCACTCCTGCTGTAAATTTGTTTTTGGACACTTTCCCTGGGCCCATCTCATTTGCTCACTCAGCTGAGTACAGTGAGATCATATTTTGATTTCAGACACCCCTGCCAGTCCCATCTATTCTGCTGTGTAGACAGAGAGCACTTGGGAAGGACAACCCCTATAATCTCTTAATCTGATCTGTTCCCTCCCTCTACACTAAAAAAAATGTATTTATACTTTCTTCAGCTGCTGTTACTTAACGATCTTCTACCTTATTACCTTAATTTACTGTTCTGCGTGCTCTTAAGTGTTCAAGTGCTCTTATTCTGCACTTAGTGCCTCCATTTTGATTTTTTCATAATTTATTGCTCTCTGCACTTGTTTTTTTTGTCATTCTTAATTATCTGCATTTATTTAAACTGTATTTGTCTTAATATTGCTACACAGTCAAGTGTGCTAGCTTGTACTGCATTTAAAGTGTTTTTGCTACTGTTTTAAATGCTTTTCTGCAAAAAAAAAAGAAAAAAAGTTCTAAGCTTGTTTCCCACATTTCTTGTAACTAGTTTAGTCCACATATAAACTTCCTGTATCCAGGAAAGTTGAAAGTTTCTGAGCCCCCAGACCTTTCTGTGTTGGATGCAAGTCTTCTAGTCGGAGTGGTAAGCACTAGGTAGCCTATCTACCACAAGAGGAGTGGTTCCTGGTCCAGAAATTGTAGTTTATTGGCCATTTGGGCAGTTTTTCCATCCCTTTCAACTTTCTGGTTTAACAGTCCATGTTTGAGTGGGTTTACACTTGTTTAAGCTCCACAATTCCAGGTTTGGCATCCTGCAGACTACAAGAGCAACAGAAAGGAGAAAGAGATACTCTAACTGCCTCCATTTTAATTTTTTCATAATTTACTGCTCTCTGCACTTATTTTTTTTGTCATTGTTAACTTATCTGCATTTATTTAAACTGCATTTGCCTTACTGTTGATACACACTCAAGTGTGCTAGCTTGTACTGCATTAAAAGTGCTTTTGCTACTGTTTAAACTATTTTTTTTGCAAAAAAAAACTTCTAAACTTGTTTCCCATCTTTTTTGAAACTAGTCTAGTCCAGATACAGATCTGCTGTAGCCAGGACTGTTTTGTAAGTTTCTGAGCCCCCCAGACCTTTCTGTGTTGGAGGGAAGCCTTCTAGCTTATCAATGGGAGTGGAAGCAATAGGTAACCTATCTACCACAAGAGGACTGGTTTCTGGTCCAGAAATTGTAGTTGATTGGCCGTTTGGGCAGTTTTTCCATCTCTTTCAACTTTCTGGTTTAAAAGCCCATGTTTACTTTGGTTTTTGCTTGCTTAAGCTCCATGGATCCAGTTTTGGCATCCTGCAGACTAGGACTGTTTTGTAAGTTTCTGAGGCCCCCCAGGCCTTTCTGTGTTGGTGGGAAGACTTCTAGCTTATCAGTGGGAGTGGTAAGCACTAGGTAGCCTATCTACCACAAGAGGAGTGGTTTCTGGCCCAGAAATTGTAATTTTGTTGGAAGTTTGGGCAGTTTTTCCATATTCTTTCAACTTTCTGGTTTAAAAACCCATGTTTATGTAGGGTTGCGCTTCTTTAAGCTCCCCAGATCCAGTTTTGGCATCCTGCAGACTACAAGAGCAACAGGAAGGAGAAAGAGATACTCTAAGCGCCTCCATTTTGATTTTTTTCATAATTGAAAGCTCCCTGCACTTGTTTTTTGTCATTTTTAATTTATTTGCATTTATTTAAACCGTATTTGCCTGAATATTGCTACATACTCAAGTGTGCTAGCTCATACTGCATTTAAAGTGTTTTTGCTACTGTTCTAACTGCTTTTCTGCAAAAAAAAAAGTTCTAAACTTGTTTGCTGCCTTTCCTGTAACTAATCTAGTCCAGATATAGATTTGCTGTATCCAGGACTGTTTTGTAAGTTTCTGAGCCCCCCAGACCTTTCTGTGTTGGAGGGTAGCCTTCAAGGTTATCAGTGGAGTGGTAAGCACTAGGTAGCTTATCTACCACAATAGGAGTGGTTTATGGCCCAAAAATTGTAGTTTGTTGGCCGTTTGGGCAGTTTTTCCATACCTTTCAACTTTCTGGTTTAAAAGACCATGTTTGCACATGGCACAGTGGCACTCAGCTGAGGTAAACTATTACTGGTGCCAGAAAGTCCACTCTTTAATTTTCTCCTTAGAATGTGCTTGATGTTTTACTTCTTGCACTTCAATTAGCTTAATCAGCTTGCACTTTAACAGGTTTTTGTAGCATTTATTGTAGCACAATTAGGTGCTATCAGCACTAGCTTTTCCTATGTAGTAACAGCACCAGTACTTATTAGTTATGACCACCCTTCTTGCCATGAATATAGGGCAATTTCCTCTGCTTTCTCCTGCTAGCCTGGTGCACCTGGGCATTCTGAGACAGTGTGGCAACTGTATAATGTACACAGCCAACCCTCTCCTCTTACCTCCCAGCACTCATACCTGTGAGAGATGCACTTATATCACCAAACTGGAAGCAGTGCATGCTCCAACCAAGACCGGACTAGCTGGTCAAGAGGAGAAGGTCAACACCTGTAGCTCACTACAAAGAATGCACAGCCCTCCAAAACACCAACCATCACAACCCACACACAGAAACACAAACCATACACCTGCATTCATGGAAGCTCTAAATAAAAATTTACCCAAAAAACAGAGACCCCCATGACAGAAACGCACTCAACCACCACAACAAAATACAACCCCAGATCACATAGCTCACCAACACAGTGTGCCCCTCAACCCAAGCCCTTAAGGCAAAGCACATTGCCCAATGTACTAATCATAGGAGACTCAATTGTAAGGCACAATGATGTCCCGCTCACTAGGTTGAACAAGGAGAAGGTGACAGTCAGTTGTCTACCAGGTGCCAGGATCCACCACATAACACATGCACTCAGGTCACTCCACAACAAGTACAAATATGACTCAGTCATTTTCCATGTGGGTTTGAATGACCTGAGATGTACCTCCCTGGACTACATGAAAAGAGATGTGATGGAACTCTTGGATTATGTAGCCCAGGCAGGTATGACCCTAGTCTTGAGCAGTATTCTACTGTCACCCAGAATGATACTACAGTATGAGCAGAAAATGATTGATTTCAACAATTGACTAAGTTTCTGGTGTCATTCTAAGGGGATCCGGTATCTGTCTGCCTGGGACAACATGATCAACAGACCTTGATGCTTTGCCAGAGACGGCCTGCATCTGTCACCCCCGGGATTCCGGGTACTGGCTAAGGCTCTTGCCACCCCTATAGTGTCTTTTTCAGGCAGTGTTCCAAAGACCAAAATTCTACCTTAACAGCTAGAAACAAATGCAATCTCAGGGTCATGCTGCAAAATGCTAGAAGTCTAAATCTAAAGATGCACTCGTTCGAAGCTTTCCTCAAAATGGAGAATGTCAACATCTGTGCTGTAATGGAGATCTGGTTTACAATGGCAGAAAGAACCCAGCACTCACAGGCTACAACTCATTCCATAACTTTTGGCCCCAGAATACAGCTGGAAGCTCCCAAAGGTGGTTGTGTCTCCATATTCTAAAAGGATTCGCACACCTCTAGACTGGTAGTCCAGCATAATGCATCTGAGATACTTCAGGTACAACTAACACTGGGTAAGACGGTGATACAAGTCATAGCCTACTACAGAACCCCAAACATGTCCCTAGACTCTCACTCCAAGTTCCTAAGCACCCTGGAATCTATCAAGGTCCAACCCAATACTCTCATACTGGGTGACTTCAACTACCCTTCCATCAACTGGGAAAACTATTCAAGTACCAATGTACAGGCTGAATGCTTTCTGGAATTTATCAGTTCCAATGCCCTGGACCAGCTCATTCTGACCTCTACTAGAGGAAGCAACATCCTCAACCTGGTTATCGCCAACACGGGAGACACCATTAGTCAATTCCTCCCTGGTTAAATCTGACCACAAACTGATCACCATGAAAATCTCCATCTCACCTACACCCCACCCTAAGGTGACCATCCTGAAAAACTTCTCTAAAGCCAACTTTGGGCTCCTAAAACAGAAGTGGCTAACTTCTTGGCACCCATGCCAATGGAAAATAGCTGCATGACTGCCGAATCATACACCGATGCACTGTATGAGCATGTACACAAATGCATGGACCTTGTCATACTAAATAGAACTATGATGCTCACCTCCAAATAAAAAAAGAAGCCAATCTGGTGGTCCCCAGCCATAAATAAACTCTACAACAGAAGAAAGAAACTGTTGCAGAAACAAATGAAGTCACACGACTGGAAAACCTCCCTTATCAGTCTCAACAAAAAACTGAGATCTCTTATCAAATCCTCTAAAGCCAGCTATGAAGACAGAATTGCAGCTGACACCAAAAACAGCCACAAAGCCTTCTATAGCTCTATCAAAAACCTCTAAGGCAATACCCAGATTTGCTCTGAGTAATTGCACAATGGCACCTCCTATACTGAACCAACAGATATAGCCAACATACTGGCCGACTGATTCAGTGCCAACTTTACCCCTCTCCCTCCAAGGGCCCTATCACAGTACCAGAAGATAGCCTGGGTACGCACCATTTCTGTAGCACAGGTAAAAGCTGCATTGTCCAAAGCCAAGAATACAGCATCCATGGGACCTGATATCCCTGGCAGCATCCTACAGGAGCTACAAAATGAACTGACACTACATCTGTGTGCCCTGTTTAATCACAGCCTTATCTCAGGCTATGCCCCTAATGAATGGTGCACTGCTACAGTCATCCTGCTCCATAAAGGGGGAGCAACTACAGACCATGGGAACTATCGCCCCATTAGCCTGATGAGTCTGATATGCAAAGCTTTGGAGCGCATCATCATGGACCTGCTTAACAAAGATATAGGCAATCTCCAAACTCTAGACCCCACGCAGTTTGGCTTTTGTCAAGGGGAGATCCTGCCTGCTGAACCTGGTTGACTTCTTTGAGGCAGTCACCAAGGATGTGGATGAGGGTAAGGCAGTGTATACAGCCTACTTTGACCTGGCTAAGGCCTTTGATACCATTCCCCACTCAGGTATCATTGACAAACTCACAAAACTAGGCATCAATCCTTACAGCACTAGGTGGGTTGCAAATTGGCTCACAGACAGGACCCACAGAGTGAAAGTTATGGATTCCAAATCAGACTGTCGATCAGTCATGAGTGGAGTTCCACAGGGCTCGGTCCTGGGCCCTCTCCTGTTTGGCATCTACTTCTTAGAAGTCCAGGCCAACACAGAAGGACTCTGGCTGACCAAGTTCACTGATGCCTACAAGCTAGGAGTCATTATCAACTCCCCAAGTGATGCAGACATCCTACAAAAGGGCATTTCTGAGACCAATGACCGGTGTCTTTACCATGGCCTGAAGCATAATGGCACAAAATGCATTATCATCCCCTTTGGGAAAAAACTGCGTTTCCATGAATTACCACGTTGATGGGAGCCCACTGAACACTGAAGAGGCCATAAGAGAACTGGGTACCCAGGTCAACAGCCACCTTACCTTCGATCACCACATTGCCACTGTGGTCAGAAAGTCCTTCTATGTAACACATTTTATAACCAAAGGTTTTGCATTGAGGAAGAAAGAGGTCATCATTCCTCATTAAATCATCGAATATAACTCCCCATTTGGCATGCACCTGACCAGACACCTACAGCAGCTTGAGAGACCACAAAAACACCTCACAAAAAGGATCCCAGGCCTTAAACACATGTCTTACATGGACAGACTCAAGAAACTTCAGCTGTTCTTAGTCTCTTGTTGTCTACGTAGAGGTGATCTCTTCTTGAATTACAAAGCCATGTCTGACCCAGCCCTACTTGAAATGCTGCAACTAAATAAATCCCAATCCCCAAGTGCCACACATTCCAGAGATCACAACCTCATCTCCACAATTAACAGAACATGCTGGAGGGACAGGTTCATCTCCCAAAGACTGCCCATACTCTGGATTAAGCTTCCCATTCATGTCAAGCACAGCACCTCGCTGGCCCTCTTCAAGAGAAATATTGACAAGTGTATGGGTAACAGAAAGTTCACTCCATGGATCATTCCAGTTGCCCTACTGGGTAGGGGCACTGTGAACTAACATTGGGTGGCGCAGTGCCTGGGCGATTATTTGGGGCTAGGCTTGAAAAGGCTCCAGGGCTATTAGCCTACTACACACCTATGAACCTATGAACCTATGTATCTGTCTCTCCAAGTCATTCTCTTGATGTTGCAGGGGAGGTTAAGATCCTATACAGAGTATTTTTAGTGCTATTTGATATGCTGATGTGTACTTCCTTTCACCAGAGGTATGCAATTTATGAGACAAATTAGAGACTTTGCTATACAAAGAAACTAGCACCCATATGAATATCTTGTGTCTCCAGCTTTATATTGAATTGAATATCACCCCGAGGGGCTTGACAGCCTTTAAGACACCCACTACACCATTTGATGAAGCGAATCCAGATAATGTCATCTTTCGTAAAAGATGGATTGCAGCTGCACATCAATGCTCTACAGAATGGGTCCGGATCCTAATTGAGAGGGACCACCTTAAAAAACGACAGCTTAAGGAAGAAATACTGTTGGTGAGTGGGGAACTACAGAAACATCTGTCTTCTGCTAAACTGGATTAAATGCTTTGAGATGTCAGTTCAAGGTTAGTGGACTTAGAAAATGAGTTGGTGGAGCGGAAAAGTGTTAAGATTAGCAGAGACATAAAGGATTACAATCTGGACAAAGCGTTTCTATGGAAATGTGAAGGTAATAGGGTTTCCTCCAGCTATGGGAGGGACAAAAAGTTATAATAACACTTTCTGCTGCCAGCTCAGTCTCTTTTGCTACTTCAGAGGAAGCAGAAGCAAATTTTGGGGCTGATAGTGAAACAGAGCAATTTCCTGCTCTGCCACAAGCCCAAAATCTTGCGGATATGAACAAACATTTTTGGAGCAACAGCAGTACCAAATTCCACAATAACAAAAAACGTGGTCGCAATGATGGGGGCAATTCAAAACTATGGAAGAAATTCGAGGGACCAGAACAATAAGAGGACGCTTTGGAATTAACAGGTGTAATTTTTTGAATGACTGGTTCTTTATCTAAATGTGAAGTCTCTGATGTTGTACTGTCTGTATTGGATTTAGACTTAAATTTATACCTACAGCCTTACCTAGATTTCACATGCTCAAGAGTGAAATATTCCTGCTTAGTAGAAAATTATATCTGCCTATCTATTTTATAAAATGTGATAATGGTGGTCAGTCTGATCTTAATGTGAATTCTGATGATTCTTTTAATTTCCTGCTGTTCTTTTCAGCATGATCTTGATGATTTTGCTGTTAATGCTTACAGCAATCTTAATACTAGCACAATTCATGTGAAGAGTCATTATATCCCACCCTTTGTGAATAATAATATACAAGGCTACATTTCTTCTTCAAATTTTGAGGTTGAGCAGCTATATTGGAATTGTATACAAAATAGATCTAACGTATGTTATAATTTGAGTAAAGAACAATGGTTGGCCTTTTCTGCATTTTGTAAGGATGTAAGTCTGGTAGTAAAGCCATCAGACAAGGGGAATCAAATTGTGGTTATGCATCATACTCAGTATTTAGATATGTGTTACTCTCATCTCAGAAATGAAGACGTGTATGAGAAATGTAACATTTCTAAATATCATGTGGCTATTGATGAACATCAACTTCTGCATAAAAAAGGTTTTAGGTTAGGTTATTTTACTGCTAATGACGTAGAAAAGAAGTTTAATGTTGAAAATCCTAACATAGCAGTATTTTATTGCCTGCCAAAAACACTGGTCTATATTACAAAATCGAAAACCCGTTTGAGTGAATACCACAACACCGACACACATAGCGTGAACCGCAAATCCGCTGAACCCCCTAAACCTTGAAATTTAAAATCTCGAATCATCATAGTCGGCCAAAACCACTGCACACTACATACTACGTACCCAAACATAATAAATAAAACACATACATACACTAACCAAACCCTACACTAAACCTTACATACATTACCTATCTATGCACTTTCCTTAACCCGCACCCCAACCCTAAAGTCCGTAACTATCATACACTTATCCTTACAGACATATACCCAAACAAAACAAATAATCCACACACATACACTTAACAAAACCCTACTTCTATATAGACCCAAAAACACATAAGGATATTGAAAACTTGTATGGAAGGCCAATTGTGTCAGCAGAAAAGTATTTTTTGAAAAACATTTCCATTCTGCTACGAGTATTTGAAAAAATATGTTTTAAGTACCTTGTCTTATATTAGGGATAACCTGGATTTTCTGCATAAAATTAAGGGTATAACCTGGAGTAGCACCATGTATTTGCTTTGTATGCATGTAAAACGTCTTTATACTAATATAATGTAGATATGCAAGCTTTGATTCACTTTTTGGGTGACTCACCTATGTCCCACTTCCTAATGGACCTGGTCCTTTTCTGTTTAAAAAATAATTTTTTCACATTTAATGGGGAAAAGTTTCACCAGTTGCAGAGTATAGCCATGGGGGCAGCCTTTGCCCCCATGCATGCTAATCTGGTGATGGCTAAGTTTGATGAGGATTATATTTACTCCCATAACTTTTATAGATCAAAGGTAGCTGTATATTTTAGATTTATAGATGATTTGATTTTTTTGTGCAAAGGGATGGATACGGACGCACAGACTTTTGTTAATGACTTACAATCCAACAATATAGGTCTCCAGTTTGCTGGAGTCCAGTTGGGTCCCCAGGTGAATTTTTTGGATAGTCACCTTGATGGACTGGGGACTGGTATACACAGAAAATTTGATCAAAGAAATTAATTTTTATATGGGAGTAGTTGCCATCCCCATCACTTAATTTCTATACTACCCTATAATGAATTTATGAGAATTAATAGGTTGTGTAGTACTGATAGTTCATTTAACAAAGAAATATTGGTGGCTGAAAAGATGTTAATTGGAAGACATTATGACATAGATATAGTGACAGAAGCTAAGCAAAAAATGATTAAAATGAGATATGGAAATAATAATATTAATACCATTCGTATAAATGAGAATAGCCATCAAAGGGGTTGGGATAATAAGACTAGGAACATATTTAATTATAGGACTACTGATGTTCAGAAACAGGGAGATAAAAAAGAAATTTATTTTGTTACCACATTTAATGTAATTATGAAATGCATGGTTAAGAAAGTGCAGCAATTTTGGCCTATGATATTAAAGGACAGAGACTTAAGGGAAGTGATCTCTAGCCATATTAATATTTCTTATAAAAGGACTAGAAATTTGTCAGATATGGTTGTTCATAACCAGTTTACTCCACCAGATGTCAGTATTAGCAGGAATACTGTAGTTGGTACAGGAACAAAACACTGTAATAAATGTTCTATTTTTAAACAACTGGTTATTTTTTGCCATACATTAATGGCTCTAGGACTGCGGTGGTGGTGCTGCGGTAGCATTGTTGCCTCACAGTTAGACATTGCCCGTTCGATTCTCAGTTAGAGCATCTTCTGTGTGGCGACATGTGTGAATGGGCGTTCCTTCGTTGAAGGTTGTGCGTTAGGCCTGGCAATGCAGCACGTGAAAATCTACTGCCAATCATTGGCGAACCAGAGTTCCACTGTGGTGACCCCTAACCGGGAAAAGCCAAAAGACACAACAACAATGGCTCTAGGTTTATGGCCAATGGTGATTATATGTGCAACACAGAAGGGATTATTAAGCTCTAAAATGTACATGTAATTTGTATTATACTGCGGAGACTTTTAGAAGTTTCAATGTGCATCTCCAAGAACATATCAGGGACATAAGAAATAAAACATTGAATAGTCCCCTTGGGGGTCATCTCATGTCTTTTCACCATTCTAACCACGAACATTTAAGGGGCTGTGTGCTAGAAAAGGTAGAGGTATGTTTAGGTGAGTGTACTAACTAAAAGAAAAACTTTTAAAGAAGGAAACACTTTTTATTTTGAAATGTGGTACTTTGGAGCCCTTGGGCTGAATAAGGAATGTAATTCAAAGTATGTGATTTAATTATTGTTATCGAATAATTATTTAATTGCTTGTTAATTGTGATTTTTGACTATTTAAAGCTGGTTGGAAGTGTAATTTTTTACTCTTGGAAGACATGTTTGCCGAGGCGCTAAGAAGTTTATTAAACTTTGGATACCTGTGGCTTTTTTGTTGTTTTCTACTTTAGTGATTTTGTGTTTCAGTGGTATTTTGGATCAGAGGACACCTTGTATGCCTGAAACAGATCACTTCTTACCAGTCTGTAAGACACCAAGTATAGTGGCTTTGAGATGCTCCATGGATATCAAATTGTTCAAGCTCACTAGCCTTTTTGTAAGGTGTCTGTGAGTGTTCCAGATGGTGCATCTGCCTCGATAGATACATGCAAAAGGGGGCACTATACTCAATGACTGTCCCTATGAGGGTTAAGTGGAGGGAGACAATGTCTTGTCTGCACCTTAAAGCAAACCCTTTGTTAATAAGCTGTACAATATAGAAGGACTTTCTTACCATCATAGACACATGTTGGTCAAAAGTTAGATTGTTGTCTACACAAGTTCCTAAACCATGAATGACTGGGTCACCTCTTATAGGTGTATTCTCAGTGTGGTAGCTTCTAGGCTGAGTGGACCTACATTGTTTGACATTTAACTTTAGTCCAGGATTCTGACACCAATAATTTGTTAGGGACAGTCCCTCTTGCTTAATGGCTAAGTCTTTTTGAGGTTCATTAACTGCACCCAACTTCCAGTCATCTGCAAACTTTGACAGCCAGAGTCCTTTAGTATTGGCTTTAACTTCAGAGAAGTAGATGCCAAACAGGAGAGGTCCCAGCACACCATGCCCTGGGGACTCAACTGGTGAGTCATCTTTTTGTGGAGGTAGCTTCCCTTGTTTTGATCTCTTGCTTTCAACCCATGAGCCTAGGCAATCCATTTGGTAGCAGAGGAATTTATTCCCAGTTTATTTAGATTTTCTACTATGCCTGTGTGTATGGAGGTGGGGTTGTCAAAGGCTTTGGTCAGGATAAGGTATATTGTCATACCATGTTACTTCATCCATTTCTTTGGTGACCTTTTAAAAACAATTTTCACCTGGTTGAGAAATCATGGACTGCGCTTGATGAATCCAAACTGAGCTGGTTCCAGTGTTTGGAGGTTCTCTATGTCCTTATTGATCTGTAACTGCTGTTTCTAAATTGTATGAAACCAATTGTTTAAATTATGATAAGAAACTCAATAAAAAATAAAAACAAGGGTCTCAACAGGAAGTACAAAGTCCATAACAATTTAATGAAGCGCTTTTCGTTGCCGCTAATATGGCAACTTCTTCAGATTACTTAAAAACAAACTCTTTCCAAATTTAAATAAAAAGAACAGAAGAGAATTCTTTTGTTAATAACATGGAGAATGGAGACTTTGCGGACATTGCACCAAGTGAAAGCTCACTGAGACGGAGCGAACAGATCCAGAACCAGAACCAGAATTCTAACGACTTTGAGGGCCAATACAATGGTAACAATGGGTGACAGAATAGAATGAATCAAAATTTTCAGGATGGTCACCAGACAGGTGCGATCCCGAAAAAGAATTTGAATTACAATCAGAAAAGTCAAAGGACCAAGTGAAACAACAGATTCAGGAAATAAATGAAAATGAATGTTCAACTTTAAACATAATTGAGAACTCTACAGGGGACTTCAAGATCTTTAATTATTCTTCTGAGAATTGATCCCGAGTTGGTTAACTTATTTGCAAAGGGTAACACCTTTGTTCCAAGTGAACCTCCGAACATTGTTGAGCTAATATTTGACCTGAAACTGTTTGTGAGAAAACTGAATCTGGAGGTACTGTTTGGGAAGACAGTTACTAATAACAATCAGAAGTTAAGGGTGCCAAGTACCTTTAATCCACCCTTACACCCATCATTGAGAACATTTAAACAAGTGTGTGAACTTGACTTTAGACATCATCTAACAAAAACTAGTTCTAATAAGAACTCTAATATAACCCCACATGAAAAACAGATGTTACAACTATTGGGAAAATCCTCTGTGAGGGTGTTAAAACTGGACAAGGGTGGAGGGGTAGCTATTTTTGATAAAATTGATTACAATAGCAGGATTCATTCCTTGTTACTTAGTGATGTTTATTCTGACGCTTCATGGAATTAAGTTAATACAGCATACAACCGTATTAAAAACTATTTTAATGATTTGTTCATCGAATCAATGATTGATATTGACACCTTCAACTACATTACACTGTCATGGCCTAAGATTCCTGTACTTTTTGGCATTCCCAAGGTCCATAAAAATTTGAGAGATCCATCCATGAGACCCCTGATTGATGGGAGAGGGTCCATTACCTATCCTTGTGCTAAAGTAGTTGACACAATACTAAAAAAATACCTGGTGTCAGAACCACAGATTTGTAAAGACCCCTGGTCATTCTTGGAAAAAATCAATAGCCTCACATTCGACCCTGAGTTGAATTTTTTGACTATAGATGTCAACAATTTGTATACATCAATTCCACAATCAGAAGACATTGAATGGGTAAGCCTCATATTAAAGTCCAAGAATGCCCCTATACAGGAGATACATACTGTGGAAATTTTACTGGATATTATCTTAACAAACAACTTTTTCCTATTTGATGATGAATTTTTCCTACAGAAGCATGGGTTGGCCATGGGCCGCCCTGTGG
The DNA here is from genome assembly GCF_019279795.1 of Protopterus annectens. Lineage (NCBI taxonomy): Eukaryota > Metazoa > Chordata > Ceratodontiformes > Protopteridae > Protopterus > Protopterus annectens. The sequence goes on along the minus strand of NC_056751.1, from coordinate 722,786,512 downwards.
TGCCAGTTTTGCCAATTTGGTTATGGCATACTGGGAGAAGACATCCATCTTTAACAACAACAAACACAGAGCGAGCCTGTTGTTCTACACACATTTTTGGAAGGCATTTTTGTCATCTTTAAAGGGAACCAACTACAAGCACAGGGATTTGTCAACTACTTGAATTCTACTACAGAATTCTTGAGGTTTACATTTAACTTCAGCACAAGTGAGATAGACTACTTGGATTGCAAATTATTGAAGGATACAATTAACAACAGATACGTGTCTAAAATATATAGGAAGGAGACATTTTCTAACTCACTCCTTCATTTTTCTAGCTGCCACCCTTTCCATCAAAAGTAATCCATTGTGAAGGGTCAGCTTATTAGGGCAGCTAGGATGGTCTCTTTAGACACGGACTTTAGTGCTGAATGTATCAATCTAAGCAATATGTTTCAGCAACGTGGTTACCCCGAGGACTTGATTCAAGATTTAATTATGGAAGTCAAACACAAATGAAATACGGGTCAGATAGAACCACTCCTTAATAAAAGTCTTTTACCAGACACTATGAGCAGTGGTGGTATTAACAGAGAACTAACTAGTAATGATTCCCCCTTTCTCGAACACCCACACAGCACTAGTTCTAATATAGATTTTAGAATGAGCTTTATCACTACATTTAACAACAATAGTGAGACAATCTGATTTATTCTGTATAAAAACTGGGAATTTATAACGCTTGACAGGACCTTGGCTATAAGCCATGCCCAGTTTCCTAATATAGTATTCAGAAAAGGAGCTAATCTCAAAAGTCTAGTAGAAAGAAATAGGAATTGGTCATTTAACAAATCTGTGGGAATGACCACGTGTGGGTGTTGTAAAATGTGCAAACACATGGAGATAGGGGAAACCTTTTGTTTAAATAAAAGGAAATATAGGCTGAGAGGCAAATTCCATTGTAATTCTAAATTTGTAGTCTACTTGGCGAAGTGTAAGTTGTGTCCAGCATTTTATGTTGGAAAAACTGAACGTAGACTACGTGATAGAGTCTACGAACACACATATGCCATTGAGAGACAGAAATTGGAAAGTCCCTTAACAAGGCATAGTATGGCCAGTGAGAACCATACTTTTTGTTTTAAAGTAATAGATCAAGTTATGACCAACACTAGGGGAGGCCCAACGAATTGGTTATTGGACGAATGTGAGCTAGTTTGGCAAATTCGACTCAATGCCTTTTCAACTCCAGGCTTGAATGAGTCATGTAACATCGCTTGCCTCCTAAAACTTAGGAGTCTAGCCAGGTAAAACTGAGTGAAAGATTCCTGCTCTAGAAGAGAACAATAACTTATAAGACACTTGATATGTATAGGACTGAACCAGGTAGGGGTAATGTCTATAGTACTGATTTAGACAGTCGGTTCTTTGAGTAATCGTATTAGGGCTAGTTTGTTATAAAGTAATGTTAAGGCTAAAAAGGTAATAAATTATAAGCCAAACATTTGAAGGACTTGTTGTGGAAGACACGTTATTGGACTGTCATGTACGTTTGAGCGATCTCGATCGTAAATTTTACTTTCATGGTATAAGCCCATAGAGGTGATTTCAGTTAGTAACATTATTTACACCTCTATGTTTAAAATGGATTATTTTATTGTATCTTTGTATGGAAAACACTTACTTTTAAAAATGATTTCATTGTCATATTTTACAGGATGGGATGAGAGAGTTTATACGTTGGTGACTGGGAAAATGTGTAGATTTTAATCACTGAATTTAGTGTAGCAGCAAACAGAACGGGATGATTGATTTAACTATTTAATATTTATGACTTGTAATGACGACTTTAATCAGCTGATTACTTGTCATGTGATTTTTTATTTAAATTTGGAAAGAGTTTGTTTTTAAGTAATCTGAAGAAGTTGCCGTATTAGCGGCAACGAAAAGCGCTTCATTAAATTGTTACGGACTTTGCACTTTCTGTTGAGACCCTTGTTTTTATTTTTTATTGAGTTTCTTATCCCCAGTTTGTTGAAAGGTTGGCAGACCTTTTGGTGAGGGTACAAGCCCTTAGCACTTTGCCTGAGGACATGAGAATCTGGTTGTCAGATCAGGATTGTAACTCTGCAGATGACCTGGGGAGAAAAGGGGTTCTCTACTGGCAAGCAGGATGCCATTGCAGAAGAAGGGGATATCTCTTACTGCAGATGGATATAAGGGAACCCATGGTGGGCAGCCTAAACTACCCCAGCACAGTCCACCAGTAACATGGTAAGACACTCATTTAGGTACATGGCCAGTATCAAGGTTTAGATGTTTTAAATGTAACCAGAGGGGCCATGTAGCATACAAATGTCCACTGAATCAAAGTGGAGAGCAAAAGGTGGGAGAGCCAGCAATTGGGAATAACAGCATGCCAGTTGTAAGTTGTCTGGAGACAACAGGGGTACAAAACAATTACCAGAGTTTGTGTCCTATCTTGATGTGTGGAAAACAGGCCACTTCCCAGAGAGACACAGCCTCTGACATAACCATTGTGAAGCCTGTAGTGGTTAAAGAGGAGCAGTACCTGCTTGGGCAGTCCACTCCAGTCACAACTTAGGACGGACCCCATTCCAAATACCTTTAGCCAGGGTTCACCTTGACTGGGAGGGGTGGAAAAGGAAGCAAGCAGGTAGGTATGTTTGAGGATATCCCTGCAGCTGTCCTGCTGGGGAATAATTTTGATAATGCAGTACCTTGTGTGCATGCAGGTATATGCAGTCAGGCTTGGAGACAGGCATGTAGGTCTGGTAGTCTTGGGACACCCAGACATACCCCATACCTGAAGCTGGAGCTGGTGATGTGGCTATTTCAGGGAGGGAGCTGCTCTGTTGCAGTGAGCCTGAAGGTGAGCCACAGATGCTGGTAGGTACTAATGTTCCCATGGACAGGGTAATTGCAAGGACAGACGTGAGTTGTAGTACCCAGGCTGACAGTCAGGTACAGCTGTCAGAGGATACCAGGCTTGTTATGGAAAGGGAGCTGGGAAAGGTCACAAAGATAGAGTAGAGACAGGCTCAGCTGTTGGACCCTACATTATGATGCTTAAGGAAGGTAGCTAAGGAGGCACTTGTTTCTCAAGAAAGAAGGAATTCTGTATACTGGAACAAAGGGTTACTATATAGACAATGGACACCCTGAGGGAGAGCTAGAGGGTGAGGTAATACAGCAGTTGGTAGTGCCTAGAACCTACCAGCTGGCACTTCTAGCCATAGCCCATGACATTCCTTTGCAAGTCATATGAGCATAATGCATACCAAGAGACATATTTTGCAGAACTTTCATTGGCCTTGGATTGCAAGGGATGTAACAGGGTACTGCAGAACCTGTGACAAGTGCCAAACGGTAGGCAAGGCTGAAGACATGGCCAACACTCCTTTGATGTCTTTGCCTGTGATTGAGGAGCCATTTCAAAGGGTAGCTATGGATATTGTGGGTCTTCAGAGTACCCCAAGTTCCACAGGGAAGAAATATATCCTAGTGATAGTAGATTATGCTACTATATACCCTGAGGTGATGGATCGGTCTTCCATTGAGGCAGAGAAGGTGGCAAATGTTTTGTTAGCTATTTTCAGCAGGCTAACTTTCCTGAGAGAAATACTGACTGACAGAGGTGTCAATTTCATATCAGACCTACTGGTTTGTGTGTGCGAGCACTTTGGGATGAAGCACCTAAAGACCACCCCCTACCACCCCCAGACTAATGGTCTTGTGGAGGAGTTAAACTCTACAATAACGACCATGTTAAGGGCATTTACAGGCCAGTTTAAGAGAGAGTAGGACAATATTTGCCCCATCTGCTATTTGCATACAGAGAGGTACCCCAGAAATTCACCATTTTTTTTACCCTTTGAGTTACTGTATGGGCATAGGGTGAGGGGGTCCTTGGATCTGATTCGTGATGAGTGGAAGGGTGAGTGTAAATCCCACAAGGAGTCTGTTGTGGCATATGTCCTAAACCTCAGAACAAGGCTTAGGGAGCTCATGGGCTTGGCCCAGGAGAACCTGGCAGGAGCCCAACAGCAGAAACAGGTCTGCTTGAGCCCAAGAGTATGCTGTGGTGCAGCCGATTATGGTGCTCATTCCTGTCAGACACAATAAGTTTCAGGCGGCATGGGAAATACCCTTTAAAATGGTAAGAAAGGTCAGTGATGTTAACTACATGGTAGAACTGCTAGGCAGATGGCAGGGGCACAAACGGTAACATGTTAACATGATGAAACTTTACCATGATAGGGAGGCCCTTTTGCTGAGTATTTGCAGTGGGTGTCAGTAGGATTCTGAAAGGGATCTGGTGACTGATCTCCTCAGTGAGGCTCAAACTGACACCTCAGTGGAAGGAGTAGTGATGCCCCAGCATCTATTCAGTACCTGAGTTCGAGAAATCCAAGCAGTGTTACAGGAGTTTGGGGACATGTTTACTGGGAAACCTGGGAGCTCCCACCTGGTGCAGTACCATGTGGATACAGGACCCCAAAGGCCTATTAAGTAGGCCCCTTATAGGGTATCTTAGTGTGTCAGGCAGACTTTGAGGGAAGAGATATAGGAAATGTTGAAATTGGGAGTAGTCCAGGAGTCCAGCAGTCCCTGGGCCTCCCCACTGGTGATGGTATCAAATAAAGATGTCAGCACCAGGTTCTGTGTGGACTACAGAAAACTAAACAGTCACACAGAATCAGATGCTTACCCCATGCCTCGGACAGATGAAGTCTTAGAGAAGCTGGGTGGAACTAAGTATCTGACCACTATTGAACTGATCAAGGGCTACTGGCAGGTACCTTTGACTCCTGCCACTAGAGAGAGGTCAGCCTTTGTTACTCCTTTCAGATTATACGAGTTCATGAAGATGCCCTTTGGGATGAAAAATGCCTCAGTAACCTTTCAGAGGCTGGTAGATCATATCCTAGAAGGAGCTAGAGATTATGCCCTTGCTTACCTGGATGATACTGCCATCTACAGCCATTCCTTGCAAGAGCAACTTCAGCATGTCAGGAAGGTCCTGGGCAGACTCCAAAGGGTAGGGTTGACCATTAAGCCCAGTAAGTATCAGGTGGGTATGGCAGAGGTCACCTACCTGGGACATAGAGTGGAGAGTGGTAAAGTCAGGCTAGAACTTGCCAAAGTGGAAGCCATTCAGGAATGGCTTGCCCCTCTTACCAAAAAGCAGGTGTGGGCATTCTTGGGGACAGCAGGATACTATAGAACATTCATTCCCAATTATAGTGCAATAGCTGTTCCCCTCACAGACCTAATGAAGAAAAACAGGCTGGCTAGGGTAATGTGGACCCTAACCTGCGAGATGTATTCCAAAAGCTTAAAGGGTCTTTGATAGGACTCCCTGTGTTAGCCACTCCAGATTACAGCAAAGAATTTGTTGTGCAGGTGGGTGTTTCAAACCATGGGGTGAGGCCAGTCTTCCTCAGAGGGAGAAGAACATCCTGTTGTATGTCTCAGCCATAGACTCCAATCCAGGGAGGAATGTTATGCCACTGTAGAAAAAGAATGTCTAGCCACAGTATGGGTACTGCAAAAACTTCAGCCCTAGCTGTATGCAAGGAATTTCACTGTGATTACAGACCACAATCCCTTAACATGGCTACATCGAGCCAGCCAGCAAAATGCCAAGTTATTAAGGTGAAGCCTAGGGATGCAGGCATATGACATGAGAGTGCAGCATTGCAGTGAGATTAGCAATGTCAATGCAGATGGGCTGTCAAGACAGGGTATGGGTTAATGTGTTTCCAGACAGGCCTATTTCTCTAAAACCATGTTTCTCCAGGATCACTTGAAAAACTAGCTTGAGTCTTCAAAGGGGGGGGGGGCAGAGATGTAATGATGTTGGTCATTCCAAGATGGCCGCCGACTAGTCTAGTCCTTACTCTCTGAGCTCCTCACAGCTATTTAACTTTTGGTTTTTTTTACAACTTTACATCAACCTTTTTCCTCAATTTTTTATACTAAAAGATTTTATAAATCTTTTTCTACGCATTTGGATTATTTTTTCTTCTGGACTTATTATCCTGGGATTTATTTTACCTCAGAACATTCTTGGTCTCTCTGCTGCTGGGACTCCTACTGCTCCAGTCTGTTCCTGGTTCCTGGTATCCTGTTAACTGCATTCCATTTCTGGGCATGGCTACAAAATCTGACTCCATGGAGACTCAGCCTACAAAGGCCAAATATACTTCAATGCTCTCTCCTGAAAAAGATTCAGGTTCAAAAAGACTGAAATCATCTAGACAACCTACAGAAACTTTTAATGTAAGTAATAAAGATTTAAATGGCTCAAATTTCCTTTTAGAAGAACTAAAAATAGCATTAAAACCAATCCAAAGTGCTATACAAAACTTTTCAGAACAGTTTGCAGACGTTAGTAAATCTTTAAAGCAAATAAACGATAGTATTGTTACTATTGAAAATAAAATCTTAGCTTTGGAGGTTAAAACAGACTTATTGGAAAGTGACTTTAAATCTAGAGATAAAACTGTTTCAGATTTACAAGCTAAAATATTGGATCTGGAAGCCAGGAGTCGAAGAAATAACATCATTATTCGTGGTTTACCTGAATCTTATGACAATAAAAACTTGTTATCTGTGACTAAAAATATCTCTGAAATACTGTTAAATTGTGAAGCTTCTTCAAAATCTATAATTGTAGAGAGAGCACACAGAGCACTGCGTACAAAGCAAGATTCTTCCACACCAAGGTTAATTTATACTAAGTTACTAAACTTTCAAGACACTTTCCAGATCCTAGAAACTGCTAAAACAAAGAAACAATTCATATGGAAGTCTCACAAACTATCATTTTCCCAAGATCTTCCTGCACAGATCAAATTAAATAGACAAAAACTAGCCCCTATTGTGCTGACTTGATAAAAAGAGGGATTAGATTTCGAATGGCATATCCTAATACCTTGTCTTTCACAGCTAATGACAAAAGATTTGTATGTTCAGATCCTAAAGATGCAAAAGACATTTTTCTTAAAACATTTAAAAGCTTCCTGACACTGTATCTTAATATTCTACTGTTAAAGAACTACAATAAGGTTTGATCTTTTCTTTTCTTTAATCTGACAGTATTTGTGTTACATGATTTGTAATTCTGGTGTGACATAATTATATTACCTTAAGAACTTGTCATGTAATTTACACATGATGGATTTGGTGTGACAGTGTGCAGTGACAGGATATATGCTTGTTAGATTTGTGTGGATTAATAGAAGCATTTAAATTGCTGTATTTACTTTTTCTCTTTCTCTCACATATGCTTGCTGTGTAAATAGATAATATGTTAATTTTACTACAAGCTTTTGAGTTACAGCCTTCTGTGTAAGCTAAATGATTTTTGGAGGGAAAAACATTCCATCTCAACATTCTAGCAAGAAAATCTTCCCTCAGAGTTCCAGCTGATGCTCTGCATGAACATGCACACTACAGTCTCTCTGAGATGGATGGTGATGTCATCATTTGTGAGGAAAGAAGGACAGTTTCAAATACACAAGTCTGCTTGTTTTCAACAAGTATTCAATAGCACTAACTTTTTAATAGATCTGGCTATTATTTAAAGTGTTTTCTCTTCATAAATGAAGGTTGCTTTTTAAATTTAAACAGATTCATGTCGCATAATATATTCAGTGACTTTTAGTGTGTCTGCATGACTTCAAAGCAAGCTGCTACTTTCATAAAGCAGAGTGAAAATGTTTCTGGAAACAAATGAACAGGTTAGTTTTATATATTAAAATTCTAAAGGATGTGTAAAGAAATGAACATATTTTCCTATTCAGAATATTTTTTCATACAATATTTTATATTATACTGAAGTGTTTAATTTGACAAATGTTACAAAGTATACCTGTTCATATGAAAGTTTCATGTTCTTTCTATTCTCTGCTCTCTTCTTCTCAGAGGCTGGATGTGATATTTATGATTAGTAGTTTATGTTTAAGAAAGCCTTTACTTATTTGAAAGGTTTGAAATAACTATCTTTAATATGATTAGCTGAATCTACATGTATATATTTAAGCCCTTAGATTTACTGCATTTAGCTTGCTTGTTTCTGTTTTAATTAGATGTTCAAAATGTTTACTTTAAAAGCCTTATCTTTTCATGCTGTTTTGCTATGTTACATCTATAGCTTAGAAGAATAGTATGGCTACATAACCTAACAGAGTCATTAGTAAAATATTCAAAAAGTAGATTTAAAATTATATGTATGCACATTGTTGTACATTCAGTCCAATATATATGATGCTGTTTAAGTTACTATTTAATAATATAATTATACTTTATTCATGTATATTAACTAGTGTTAAAACCTTACAGCTTATAATATTTCATTTTGAATAGTTCCTGTACTATTATTATCTAGTTAATAGATGCATCTCCAGACTGAATTGTTTTTCATTTTGAGATATGGTTGCTTGGTAGTTGTTTTTTGCTTTATTTGAACTATAACTAAATACTCATTCTACAGGTATTAGTGTTTTTATCATACTAATGGTCATGTTGATTAATGAAATTATCACTAAAGTACTAAAGAAGGTTCAGTAGATAGTGCATTACTATTATCTTTAGTTCAGTAATGCTATGCTTATTTACTTATATTATAATGTTACCAGTTGGTTTTGTTATAAAATTATTATGTTAAATAATATATAAATATAAATATATAAATTGTTATATAAATTGTTATGTTATCTTACATATCTTTCAGTTTTAATTGTATTACTTCTTATGATAGAGTGTTCTAGTTAAGCAGAGTGTGATTTATTTATTATTTACTTGTTTCTCTTTCTCTTGAAATACTTGAGGAAATACATTTAATCACTATAAATTTCAATTTAAGGATAGGAGCTTTAGATTAGTATTAGAAGTAGGGATTAAGCATGTTGGACGTCTTGAAATTAGTTAATTTTGTATATATTTTTAGTAGTATTACTCGGACTTTATGTTATGTTAGGCTTCCTTTGAGTAATTTGTATCTAACGAGGTTATTATTATCTATAATTACAATGTTTTTTTCATGTTCTTCTGCTCTTGCTTTATCACAGGGGGATTGGTGGGTAGGCACTAGGGTTAGGATAAAGGTTATTATTATACATTTCATGGTTCTTGAAAAACTTTTTTTTTTTCAACAAATGTTATTTGATGACTTGCTTGAATACTTAAAGACTGTTTTTTCTTTTATTTTTTTTCTTCTTCTTTTTAATGTTGTGTTGGATTTGCACCTTGAGTTCACTTTTATAGCATCAATAATGATTATACTTGTAGAATATGCCTGTTGACATAATTTTAGATTCTTGGAATGTTAGAGGCATTCAAGATAAAGCGAAAAAGTCACTATTATTTCATATGATCTTTAAATCACAGGCTAACATTTGTTTTATTCAAGAGACCCATAGTTCACGTATTGATTGGAATAAAGAGTTAAAAAAAATGGATCAAAAAGATTATAGCTTCAGGTGACTCATCTAACTCCAGAGGTGTAGCTATAATCATTAAACAAAAATTCATTGGGAATATTATTGATGAGAAATTTGATGATGAGGGAGGTGGTGCTTATTTACCGCTTCTATTGCTGGTTTGGACAAACCCTTATTAATTTTAAATCTATATGGCCCATGTAATTCACAACATTTGTTCATTTTAAAAATTACAATATTCTTGCATCCTATAAGGATCATCATATTATAGTGGGTGGTGACTGGAATGCAGTTATAAACCCTGTAATTGATCGTTCCGCCCACTGTCACCTATAATCTTCAATCTACTCTGGCTATAAATGATTTGATGACAGAATATAATTTAATAGATCCCTCTGCACTGTTAAAAATATAAACAAGAATGATATATATACTTATTATTCTAAGTGCTATCATTCGTGGTCCAGATTAGACTTCTTTCTAATTTCAGATTATATTTCAAAATATATTGTGGACTTTACTACAGAACCCAGATTCTTTTCGGATCACTCAAGAATTTCACTAAAATTGAACATAAAACCCAATATCAAAAATAAAACTATGTTTAATAAGTGGACCTTAAATAATAACTTATTGTCAAATGAAGATATTTGCAAACAAGCTTCAGAAATCCTAGATGAAATGGTGAATAGTCTTGAATCATCAGACATTCCTTATGACATACAATGGGCTGCATGTAAAGCAAGATTAAGAGGTTTATTTATTAGTAAAGCTGCTTTTTTCAAAAACAATACTTTAAGAAAGAGGAATTCTTAAAATCAAGAATTTCTTCGTTGGAAAATCATCTTAGTCTGAACTATGATGCTACTTTAGAAAAACAAATTTTTGATTGTCAGAAAGATTTAATTCTGCTTCACCAAAATAACCTCTCCTTAGCTGAACAAAAGCTACTTGCTTCATATTCAGAGTGGGCCCAGGTTCCATCTAAATTGTTAGCGAGAATTATTAAAGTTAACTTCAGAAATCCAAATATTACATCTTTATCTTATAATAACAGATTATATAATACTGATGAAGAGATTATTCAACTTTTCACCTCTCTTTACACTGAGTTATATTCAGGTTCTTCTAATTCTGTTAAAGATAATCACTCAAAACTCTTTTAGACTCTTTGCAGTTCCCTAAACTTAATGATAATCAGCAAAACTACTTTCTACCCCTATATCGGTACAAGAAATCTCGGATTCAATAGATAATCTTAAATTGGGTAAATCTCCGGGACCTGATGGTTTTACTCCAGAATTTTTCAAAACTTTCAAATTGGTAGTTCTTCCTTTCTATTTAAAGTTTACAATCATATAAGAGTTAATGATATCTCAGATATTCATTGGAACACATCCAAAACCATTCTAATTCTAAAAATAATAAAGATAAATCTGACCCAGTAAATTATAGACCCATTTCTTTAATTAACGTGGATATTAAGATTCTGTCATCTATTCTGGCTAACAGATTGAAACGGATTTTACCCTCAATTATCTCGTCAGATCAATCAGGTTTTATGTCTCAGAGACATGCTTGGGATAATACTCTATCTTTAGAGACTATACTTCATCTCATTAAGAAAAATCCAAACCCTATATATGCTTTGATTATAGATGCATCAAATGCCTTTGACAGAGTATGTTGGAACTTTCTATTTCAAACTATGTTATGTTTTAATATTCCTTATTCTTTATAAATTTTTAAAAGTTTTATACAAGAATATGTTTACTAGACTATACATTAATGGTCAATTTTCTGCTCGATAAAGATCACTAAAGGAACAAGACAGGGTTGTCCATTGTCCCCTTTTCTTTTCAACATTTATTTAGAACCTTTGCTATTGTTTATTACTCAAAATACTTTTCATAACATCCCTAAAATTCTTAATACTAATATTCATTTCTCTGCTTTTATGGATGATTTAGTAATCTACTTTCAAACTCCATTATCTGATTACAGAAAAATAATGAATTCTATTGATTATTTTTCTTTGGTTTCCAACTATCTTTTAAATTCTACAAAAACTCATATTTTCCCTTAAATCATTTAGCACACAAATCTTTTTTTGTTTCCAGACGATCATTTTCAGTTTACTTATAATATAAAATATTTAGGAATCAATTTAGAACACAATAATAAATCTTCCTTTCAAAATAATATTAATAAATTATGGAACTCTATATTGTCTGATATGGACAGATGGAAGCATCTAAACCTTTCATTTCTTTCAAGGGTGGCCATTATTAAAATGAATATTCTGCCTAAATTTCTTTACCAATTCTCATCATCTGATCAGATAATTTCAAAAAAAATGTTTTGAGTCTGTAAATAAAGCTTTGGCAAAATTCATATGGTTCCCTAAATCTGTTAGAATTTCCTATTCTAGATTGGCATTTTCGAAGGACAAGGGGGGTTTGGGTTTACCTAATCTTTATCTCTATTATTTGATTGTCTCATCCAATAAACTTCTTACTATCTCTAAATTCAATAACACTTCTTATCCAAATCACTCTTTATGGATAAAATTATGGTATAATTATGTCATTTCTAATAATTTAAATCCTGAAGCTATTCCCTTTATCTCTCTGGATAGTTTATTTATTAAAAATATATCTACAGTATTTAAACAAAAGATTAGAGATTTCCAAACCTTACTCAAAATGTGTAAACTAGAAAAGATCTCGCACCATGTTCAGCCAATTCATCTAAACCCAAATATATTATTGGACAATAAACTTTTGAACTTAACAAACTATCCTTTAATTAAAAATCTAAAAGTAGGAGATGTTTTGAAATATCTTGACTTGCCTTTATCTGACTGGCGTAAGTTATTGAAAGTAAACTGGAATTACTCACCAATTCTTACACAACTAAGAGCAATAATTAAAACAAATTTGTATCTCTGGTCCCCATAGACTCACAATTGAAAAACCTTAACACGATTATCAAAATACTTTCATCATCTGATAAAATGCTCTCAAACTCATATAAATTAATTAATTCTTTAATGATGGACCACAACTGTCTTTTATCTAATGTTTGGTTGAATTATAATTCCCAGTTGTCAGAATCTCAGAAAGTCCTGGCTATTAGACACACTAAGGAATTTATCCCTTTTAAAAATTAGCATACACACAATTAATGATAAATAATGATGCCTACTTTACCCCAATCAAATTAAACAAATTTAACCCAAATAAGTCCCCTTCGTGTTCATGCTGTTCTCATCCCCAAGCAGACCTCCTTCATATTCTATGGTATTGTCATTTTTCTCACAGATTGTGGACATCTTTGAAAGTCAGACTGCAGAAAATGGGATATCAAAAATCCACGCTGACGGGAATTTGCTATTCTACATATTCCATTGATTCATCTTTCAAAAGTTGATATTCATGTTATCATTTTTATTTGCTCATTGCTAAAACTTTATATAATACAAAATTGGATTGATCGTTCTAAATTAAAATGGGTTACTTTCCAGAAAATGGCTTTTAAATTTATTGATGCTCAAAGATACTTAGGTGGAAGTCCAAAAAAAAGCTATTAGAAAGGTTGTGTTAGAAAAGGTTCTAAACATATTAAATAGTTAATGTTAAATATATATATATATATTTTTTTTTTCTCAGGTTGCCTAACTTGTATATAGTGTACATATGGTGTATGTTTTATTTCTAAATAACTTATCAAAATCTCATGAAGGTTGTTATCACTAGATGAATTGTTATATGTTCATTTATGCCTTCTTGTTATGTATAATCTTTTAATTGTCTTGCTATTCATATAATTAATAAAAAAAATTTTGAGAAAAAAAAGAGATGTAATGATGTTAGGTAGTGCCGGCTCTACCAGAGAGAGAGTAGGGCAGTGCATGTGTAACATATGCCAGCATGTCTCGCTGGAGTTTTGTAAATAATCTGATGTCATTTGAGCATCAAACTGATTTGTACAGATGTTTGTGTTGAAATTTATTTGTAAAGTTGCTTGTGTTAAAAATGTTTCAACAGTGGATCCTGCTGGGCAAAAAAGAAATATACATTCATATTTTTATATCAGACTCTATTGCTGTAACCAAGGAAATGTATATCGTTAAACAGAGGATACTGGAAGGAAAGGGGTTAAGCTCAGCCCACTAAGAAAAATAGCCTGGAATTAAATGACTTGGTTTAGGCCATTAAGATTTTATCTCACAGATCTGAATGCAGCCAGAGATGCAATGTCTGTGAGAAACATGGGCTGGGACCCTGCTCTTACTGTCCTAAGCGGTGAATTGTTACCCTGGGGTGCAGAGAATGGCTGGTTACTCTCTACAGGAAGGATGAAATGGTTGGAATTGTTTACAGTCTCCAGATGCTGAAATAAGCCTTAGCAACGTCTAGGTGTGCATTCTGACAAATCTGTGCCAGAACCTGGCTCAACTTCTAGTCAGGAGGGTAGTGTGGGAACCACAGAGTCAGATGACCAGACTCTGTGATCAATAAAACCCATTAACTTCACTAGTCTCATTTGCAAAGCCGTGGGATGTATCATATGTGTTTTCATTAATTTTTTTATTATTAAAAGAATCACACAACCAGATCTTCAAAAGTTTGGTTCTGTCAAGGGTAGGTCATGTCTTCTTAGTTTAGTAAACTTGTTCAAGAAAGTCACATAGGCAGTGGATAGCTATCATTCAATCCACACAGCATATCTGGGACTAGCCTAGGCATTTCACTATGCTGGTATTGTTAACTAGGAATGAGGCATTAAGTAATAAGGTGGATAGTAAACTGACTGAAAGATAACATCTACATAGTTAAGGTGGAAGGTGGTATCTGCACCCAAAGAGTTAAGGTGACATGTGGCACCTCAGAAAGCAAGAGGTCAGCTAGCAGTGTACATGAAGCCTCATTACTGGGACGCCCATGTTTTTGACGTATTATTTTCCAACCTCCTAATTGTAAACCCAGACAACATCATTCTCAACAACTTCATCAACAACTCTCTCTTTTCCCATTTTCTACATGGGATCAGGATGTTGTATCAGCTGTTGCCATCTTTCTGAATTCAGTCCCAATTTCCTGTCTTGTTTGACAGTCATGGTTGAGCTTCACAGGTTTTCTCTCACACAATCCATCCACCTTTTTGCTGGATGCCCTCATTTCCTCTTATCTTCTTTCTGTCTCCCCAAATCTCCTTCACCAGATTGTCTTCTGCATTTCTTTACATATGCCTGAACCACTGTAATCTGTTGTCTTTGAACTTCTCTGCAATTGGAGCTACTTTGGCTTCTGTTCTGATGTCCTCATTTCTTTGTTTGTTCTACAGTGTGCATTCTACCACCCATCCCAGGCACTTTATCTCCATAACTTCTAGCTTCCTCAACTGCTTTGCATTTATTGTCCAGGTTTCTGTGCCATACAGTAGTACAGATCATATCACTGTTTTGTACACCTTACGCTTCAGCTTCTTTGGCATTCTTTTGTCATACACTACCTCTGATACTCTGTGCCAATTGGCTGTAGCCCCTCTGATTCTATCTTTGACCTCTGTAGATCAATATGTGTGTATATACCTTTAAAAAGCTATCTGAGGGCTTGCACAAGTGTATACATACTGAGCACATGCAGGTCTGACTGCCATTTTGTAGTTAGCTGTTGACATGTAAACACGTGTAGGTAAGGTCTGTCTGTTAACTAGTTTGTTTGTATTTTATGATGCTGCTATTCATCCTGATGTGTTTGTATGTATTAAAGCATCTGAACAAAACCCCAAGCCTTCTTGTTTTCTGTATTACAGATGAATGAGTGATATGGTGTCAGAAGTAGGATATCTAAAAGGACATTAAGTCAGAAGAAGCATACCAAAAGGGGCGTGAGGTCAGAAACAGCTTAGCTAAAATGACTTGAGGCACTTGCTTAGATGTTGGTGGAATATACAGGAGTGGATCATTAACAAATGTACAAAACTTTGCAAAACAGGTCAGAAACAAAGTTCAGGAATTAAAACTTGCTCAGCACTATTTCTTTTCCCATAATATGAAATGAGGCATACAGAACGCTCTAAATCATTTTCACATAAACCAATATGTATGATATTGATAAAAATATTTGAATTAATACAGAAAATGTTTGAAATAAAGTTTGAATTGCATGAAATTAATAAAATAAAGGGAAATGACTGCATTTTCACAAAGCATATGTGTTTTTGTATTAAGCAAAGATATCCAGGTATCAGAAGTGTATAAAGTGTTTGCATGTTTGTGCAGTGTTACAGTAAAGCTATTTTGCAAAGTACAGCCATTATAGAGCATATTTTGCAAAGTAAAGTACTTCAAAGAGTTTATTGTGCATGTGAATGTTGTTACAAGCTCACAGAATGGTTTGTTTGTACATAATTACAAGGGCCGTATTTTCAGTGTGTTTGTGTATACGTTGTGGTTGTTGCTGGCAGATTTCGGAAACCCAGTGCACTTGTGTTTGACAGTAATATTGCTGAGAACTGGAGAGTGTTTGAGCAAGAGTACAACATTTTCATACAGGCTGCATTTTCTGGTAAAGATGACCATACAAAGGCATTTATTCTACTTAATGAAGCTGGGTCAGAAGCCATACAAAGGGGGCACTCATTTGTGTATGCACCTGCTATCTATACAGGAGAGGGGAAAAGCCATCATATTGTTGTACTGGTGGAGTCAAGCTAGGACCCAGAGTGCTTAAAATGTAAATTTAGAGAACTGTATAGCCCCCCCCAGACAAATGTCACAATGGAAAGGCACTTATTTTTCACAAGGGATCAAAAGCCTGGTAAAACTTTTGCAGCATATACAACTAATCTGAGAAATAAAGCTAAAACATGCAGATTTGGTGACTTAAGGGATGAGTTGATAAATGACAGACTTGTGTGTGGCATAAAAGATGATGCTGTGAGAAAGATTTTACTTTGTGACAATGATTTAACTTTTAATAAGGCCATTGAGCTCACAGTAAAGCACACAAACATGCTTTCAAATGAGAACAGCTCTAGAAGGCACAGTGATAAAGCTCTTGTTGATAGTAGCCAGCACATTATTAAAAGAAACAGGCCCAAGCATATGGCAGCAACTGTAACCCCTGCAGCACTCGCTGGTAAACCCCAGGACTTTCTAGTAAATTCCAGAGTTTGCACAGTCTCAGTGAAGCATAAGATTGAGTCAGCAAACACAAAGCATGGGCCCCAACCTAGTTTCATTGCCAACTGTTGTAATTGTGGTAGAAGTTATGTATTTAAAAGGGAAAAGTGTTTCGCTTTTGGTTAACAATGCCACAAATGTAATAAATGGAATCAATTCAAAAGGTGTTGTAAATCAAGAGGACCACAATCTTTTATTAAAAGGGAACATTTTAAGAAATGAGTTGATCAATTAGAAAGCTATGGAGTAGGGTCGCAGGTCACTCTTTATGTTGATGGTGTGTCATTGCTTAATGAAATGGTAAATGGAGTAGATTTAAGGGCAAAAAATGAAGTATTTTGTACTGTTTGGATAAATGGCAAACTCATAGAGCTCAAAGTTGATACAGGTTCCAAGTGCAATGCTATGTCTGCAGATACATATGCTAGAGTGTGTAAAGGTGAAAGACTTGATTTGGCAAGGTGTGCAAAACTTGTTGCTTATGGAGGTGAAGAAATTCAAACCGAAGGCTCAGTAGTGCTTTCATGTCACTCTGCTGGAAGAAGCTATGACTTATTATTTTATGTTGTCAAGAGGCACGTCCAGTCATTATTAGGGCTCAGAGACTGTTTGAAAATGGGACTGCTTTCATTTAACAAGGAAGTCCACCAAGTTAGCTTAAAAGACCACTACTTTAATTTTGCCCAGCACATTTTTTTCTACCTATGCTGATCTTTTCCAGGACAAATTAGACAAACTTTCAGTTGTGTACTCCATGAGTTAGACCCATAGGTCAGTCCAGTTTTCAGGCCAGCACGTAAAGTTTCAGTAGCCATGCAGGACAGAGTCAAAGCCAAGTTAGATAAAATGGTATGACAAGGTGTGATTTGTCCAGTCAAAACTCCAACTGAATGGGTATTTTCCATGGTGGTAGCTCATAAGAAAAGCTCAGATGACATCAGAATATGTATTGACCCATGAGATTTGAACAAAGCACTAAAAAGACCTCATCATCCAATGCGTACAATTGAAGAAGTTACAGCCTTGATGTCAAATGCCTCTATTTTTTCTGTCTTAGATGCAAGGAGTTTATTTTGGCAAATTTAGCTTGACAAAAAAATCATCATTGCTCACTACTTTCAGTACTTTGTTTGGCAGGTGCAGACTTTTAAGAATGCCATTTGGAGTAAATTCTGCAAGTGAAGTCTTTCAGTGTGCAATAGAGCAAATTTTTTCTGGGTATCCTCGTGCTATTATAGTAGACGACATATTAGTAGGAGGTTGCGATGAAGCAGAACATGACAGAAACCTCAGAAAATTTCTAGAAAGGGCACATCAAGTGAATCTTAAGCTCAACCCACACAAATAAAAATTCAGGCTACAAGAAGTTACTTATGTTGGTCACTTATTTACAAGCACAGGCTTACAACCAGACCCTTCAAAGCAAACAGCCATTGTTGAGATGCCAGCTCCAGACAATGTTCAAGCCCTGCAATGTTTTCTTGGCATAGTCAACTACCTAGGCAAGTTCATTCCAGACTTTAGGCAACTATCAGGACCACTCAGAGAGCTGACACAGAAAGATGTATCCTGGTCTTGATTACAGCAACACCAAAGAGCATTTAATGTCCTGAAACAGAGAATTACAAGTCCACCAATGCTTAGATACTATGATGTTCACAAACCAGCTACACCTTCCTGTGATGCTTCGAAATTTGGTGCATTCATTCTACAAGAGGATCAACCTGTCGCCTATGCATCGAGAACTCTTATCCAAACTGAGATGCAGTATGCCCAGATTGAGAAGGAGCTTTGGGCAATTGTGTTTGCAAGTTTGAAGGTCCATGATTATGTTTATGGTAGACCTATCCAGATCAAAACAGACCTCCAACCATTAGTCACAATCTTGAGAAAGCCAATGCATTCAGCTCCAGCCTGACTGCAACTTATGATGCTGAGATTACAAAAGTACAATTTCAATCTTGTCTACAAAAAAGGCAAACTTCTTTATCCTGCTGATACATTATCCAGATCACCCAGAAACACCACAGAGCAGCACAAGAATGAGAACCTTGATTTTGAAGTCATGGAAGTGAGAAATTTTTCTTCCACACATCTTGATGAGCTAAGAGATCACACAGCCACAGATCCAGTTTTACAAAAGCTTAACTACTTTATCAATCAAGGATGGCCATCAAAGCAATCTAATTTATCTCAAGAAGTGCAACCTTATTTTCCATACAGAGATGAGATTTTGCATGACAAAGGTATCATAATGAAAGGTCTGAAAGTATTTGTTCCAAAGTCTTTGCAACCAGAGTACATTACTATCTTGCATCGTGGTCACCCCAGAACCAAATCTACCAAAAGAAGGGTAAGAGAACTGGTATTTTGGCCTTCTATGTCACAAGACATTGAGAGAACACTTTTATCTTGATCAGTGTGTAATAGTACAAAGCCACATCAACAGAAGGCACCACTTCAGCTTAACCAGATTCTGGAACTACCTTGTTCGACAGTAACCACTGATAACTTCAAGTGGAATGGTCAACATTATTTGGTGTTAGTAGACTCTTACTCCAATTGGTTCATGATTGACTTACTTTCCAACCTAGTATCAAGTACGGTCATTACTAAGATGAAGCATCATTTTGTTGTTCATGAAAGTCCACACAAAGTTATTTCTGACAATGGCACTCAATTTACAAGCCAACAGTTCAAAACATTTGCTGAAGAATGGGACTTTACTCATGTCACAAGTAGTCCAGAGTACCCATAGTCAAATGGTTTGTCAGAAAGTGCAGTTCAAGGTGCACAGCAGTTAGGTGAGAAGTCAAGACAAGATAATACTGATGTTTTCCTGAATCTCTTGAATCTCAGAAATATTCTTCCTGATAAACATCTTGGTTCACCTGCTCAGAAACTTCTATTAAGACAAATGAGAACCACATTACCAATTAGTAGTCATGTGACACTGACAGCCCAGCTATCTGGAATTTTCTAACTAACCATTTGTCATTTGTGAATGTTAATATGATTCCTATGCTTGTCTTACAAATGTAAGAGAGCTATATATTATGTGGATATTAAACTACTGATGCAGAAGTGTGTGTTGAACTTTATGTTATGTACTGAACTTCAAGAATGTAACCACAGTGTACCCTACTGGAAAAGAACAGAAATGTATATAAACTATATACCTGTAAAATGTATGTTTTAATAGTAGAAGCTGGAACATGCAGAGCTAACTTGCAAAACTTCAAGAAAATAAGTTGAAAATTGAAGTGCTTTATGATGTGCTATAAAAGTTAATGCAAAGAAACATAAATAATTACTAGGTTTAAAATGTAAAAGTGTTTAATTGTTTTATGACTTCCAGTTCTGAGCAAACATCTGAAAGATATGTACTTCTCACACATAGATGCTAAAGTTTTGTTAAGTTTCTGTTAGCCTAGGAACTGAAGGCAGGTGACAAAGAGTGATATCATCCGAGCTGACCCAACAGTAATGTTTGATAGTAATTTAAGAACTCTCTGAGACAGACTTTGTATTTTGTATTTGTCTTTGGATCTGACAACATCCACTCATCTGCATTTACCTTGCTTTGTAAGTAAGTCTAGGGTACAGTCATTTCTTTTAGATATAGTTAGGAATATAGTAAAGATTAGTTTGGATGTTTTCTGTATTTATTTTATACTGTCCTGCAATGTTGTTTTAAAATATTTTCTGTGATTCTGAACTCTGTAGTTACTGTGTTGTTTGAGTATTGTCTTGTTCTTTTATTATGTATTATTAAATATATTTAAACCTTTTAATTGTGGCTGGATGTTTTAGAGATATTTAAGCTCTTAGAGTATTGCATATGTATTTGGCGACACTGTACGGGTGATTGCTAAATAGCCTTAGTCTTGGTCACACTTACCATTTGGATAATAGTAACATTACACAGTAGGATTGGTCACCCTTTGTAAGGGCCTTATAGTAGCCGATAAGTAGTGGTTGGTGGCAATGATAACTACCTTGTAGTCTGGGCAGAAGGGGGAATAGCTAATAAACCTGTGCCAACCTTCCTCAGGGGTATCTGTGTTTTCGTATATGAATCAGATCTGGAAGTGTGTGTGTGCATATCAGCTACTTGGTCAGGGACATGAAGCACTGGTTGGACAGAGAGGGTGCTGGAGGTTGTGGCTTGACCACTCGGCTGAGATCTTAACCTTATAGTTGTGCCATTGGGGAGTCTTATTGGGGATCTGCAGAAAGAGGCAGAAACCAGCCCCAGACTGATTGTGATCTCTGTGTGCTCTTAAGGGAAGTTGTACTCTGCTGTGTGTGTACTTGTCATCCTCCCAATGTGTACATCCCTCAATGGTGCCAGTGATGAGGATTGAGGCCCCTTGATTACTGGGCCAGTGCAGGGGCATCACAAGTCATTTGTTGGTTCCATGTGTCAAGAGCAACAGATCAGTGAAAGCCAATCTGTTGAACCAGTGCCTATCTCTGAAGTCCTACTATGATAAGACCAGTAAACCACTCAGTCCATTACGAGAGGGAGAAGTGGTAAGGATGCAGACGTCCTAAGGTTATGATTGGATCGATGTTGTGAAGAATATTGGTCCAGAGCCAAGATTGTATTATGGAATCAGAAGGAGCAACTTTTAGGGTAGAATCAGAAGCATTTATGACCAGTGTCTGAGCCTATACTACAGCAGATAGTCTGTGAGAAGGACTGTTTATCTCAGAGTGAGTTGTCCAGTGTTCCAATTCCAGGGGAAGTTTCAGAGGACATTCCTGTTCCTATGATGAATCCAGAAGTTCTTGATATAAGTTGTACACCGCAGACTGCCGCTGTTGCTAAATTTGGTCCCAACTGTTATGTTACAAGATATGGTTAAATCTCTAACCCTTGTAGCAGATATGAAGCAAGTTTTATTTATTTATTTATTTATTTATTTACTTAACATTTGCTTACCAGGAAAGTCTGACTGGACACAGGTCCTTTTTCAGTAGAGGCCCGAGGATAAAAGCTCCATGAGTAACAGTAAATTTTCATGCAGACATTACAATAAACTTGGACATGAACATTGTGTTTTGTTTCCAATGTATATAGTAATGCACGTCTAGCTCTAATATTGTTTTGCATAAAGGGCAATCTTTTTAAGAGGGAGGATGTAGATCAATATGTGTGTACATATACCTATCTTTAACTTCTTCTCAACTATCTGATCAGGTGTGCTGCATCTTGATCTGAATCTGAGCTGCTCATCTCCCTTCTTACTTTCTGCTATTCTTTGTATTCGTTTATCAATCACCCTCTGCAGAACATTCATGCAGTGCAACAGGAATTTAATACCTCCGTACCGCCCACAGTTGTGGTTGAACCCTTTGTTCTTGCACAGTGGCACTAGTATACTTATTCTCCAGTCATCTGGGATATGCCTTTCTCTCCACACTGCTACATGTACCCTTTGGAGCCATTTATCCCCTATTTCACCCAACATCTTGATCATATCTGCTGTGACCACATCTGAGCCTGCTGCTTTCCCTGACTTCATTTTCCTTAGCACTTTTCTTGCTTTTAGGTTGGGCTCCTGTTCCTCTTTCATCTTAGACTGTCTCTGGGGGAGTACAGCTTCTGTGGGGTCTTTTTCATTCAAAAGCTTCTGGAAGTACTCCTTCCATCTACCTTTGATGTCCTGTGGACTGCTGAACAGGCCTGTACTGGCATCCTTTATAAAGGATGATTGACTATCATCTTTATTTTTCTGTTTTTGCCTTGCAATCGAATAAGGGTTTTTATCTACCATCTATGAGTCACTTTCCAGAAGTTGGTAGAGTGTCTCTGATGCCTTGTTCTTTGCTATTACATTTCCTCTCTTAGCCTCTTTGCTAGCCAGATATATGGCTAACTAAATTTGATGTTCACTGTAAGCTGGGTGTTATTATTTGAACCCCTGATATAGAATTACTACAGTAAAATCTAATCCTTATAAAAAAATAGTGCACTGAAAAGGGCTAAAATTAAATGCAAAAAAGTGCAGTATTGTCACATTTGATAAATAAGTTTCATCTACTGCTTATAACCTAGTCAGTACTGCTCTCCAAACTAACACGGTAGTCAGGGATTTTGTCACCTTGGTCAACAACTCTCTTTCTCACCTTTGACCACAGTGTAGCATCAGTGATCAGGAAATATTTCTGTCTTCCACAGCTAATTTTTAAAGGTATCTTATCCAAATCCAAAGAAGTTGTTAGCATACCTCTGTCCTCACGTCTAGTTGGAATTAGATTAATTATAGAGTGGAATGCACCCATCAACATTTACCTATCCACAAACATCATGCAGCTAAAAAGGTTCCAGAGATTCCTAACTAACACATGATGGTTTAAAGTTCATTACTTACTAAAACAGGCTGAAAAACATATTCCTATATTCCGTCTTTTATAGACCCTATTTGATGTTCTTCTTGGATCTAGCCTTCCTTGATCTCTTCCACCTGTGTGATACAAACAGCTTTGCAAACCCTCCAACTCAGGATTTAGATTTACATCAACATGTAAAGAAAACACGGTGGATCCCCAGATATATTACCCGTTAATCACTCCATCTGCAGAACAAATTGCCTTTACATGTAAAACAGAGGGACATCTTGATATCCTTTAAGCTTAACCTTAACAATTAAATGGTTTTGTTGGACATCTGAAAATTAATTCCAAGCCTAACTTGCACTGCGCTTCGAGAAATGGGAAGTACATTATGAGGGGGGATAGTGGCAGTGCGTGAATGGTCTCTTGACTTACTTGCTTTGTAATTTCCACGATCTCATATATCCCATATTAACTCTAATACAAGAGGTTTTAAGGAATCACCCAGTGGAAAATCTAGCTTGGCTGGGTTTTTCTTTTAGTTTTTACTGATTGTTTTTTCTCTGTAACCTTGTTACTCGTTGCTTTAGTTTGTTATTTGGGATATTTTGCAGACACCCTAATGGTTGTAGACATCAGCTGGGTATGACAAACCTGTTTCCAAACATTAGCCAAACAGTCCACTTATGCTGTACTGACAAGGTCATAAGAAGGCTGAGACATGCATGTCCACATTTAGTGGAGTTTGGCTGTATTGGCCTGAATTTGTCCATAACAGACTTAAAAATGAAAAAAGTAATGGGCATTCAGAACAGCCATATAGCTGAAATACCTGATGTCCTTAAGGAGTAATTTGCATATATCCCATGTTACCTCTAATGCAAGAGGTTTTAAGGAGTCACACAGTGAAAAATCTAGCTTTGCTTCATTTTTCTTTTAGTTTTTACTGACTGTTTTTCCTATCTCACCTTGTTACTCATTGTTTTAGTTTGATCTCATGATCCTGTGACGTGAATATTGTCTGTGCATAGCCTTCTCCCCATCCCTCCCTCCTTTTTGTCACCTTGACTCAAAGAATCAAATAGTAGAACAGTACATATAGAGACAATGTGTTTAAGGGAAATAACCCTCCACTATGGACAAAACAAAACTTTCTGTGGACAAAACACGACCTTCTTTTTTATGTATCCCAGGCTAATTCTCTGGATTATAGTAGGTTTGGGAGTTATTTAGTAATCCAGGTTTCCCTGTTTCTTTGTAAGGGGTGTATTTAGTCTCTAAGTCAAAAAGTATATTTGTTAAGAGTGAGCAGGCTGTATTAAGTATGCTGTCTTGATAAAAACCTGCTCACCTTAGAGCTTGAATGCTCTTTTTAAGTTGATAGATATTATTTGTTGATCTATATCTAAATATATGAGGGAAGTAGCTTTACAGGACATCCCTTATGAACAGTCTGCTCAAGAATAGGATCTGTTATCAAGTTATAAGCTGCATTTTACATGAACGCGGTCAGGAACTTGCAGCACCATTAGGCACCCTAGTTAACCAAAGCCTGAGTACTGGCTTAGTCCAAATTTGCACAAAAGTGGAGCATCCACTGATCCAGGAAATTATAGACCTATCAGCCTAACTAGCCTTATCTGCAACACCATGGAGCAGATTATCATGGACCTCATTAACAACGACATTGGCAACCTCCAAACACTTGATCCCATACAATTTGATTTAATCAAGGGAAGGTCATGCCTGTTAAATTTAGTCGACTTCTTTGAGATAAGCCATTGATGAGGGGAAGATGGTGCACACCATCTACCTTGACCTGGCCAAAGCCTTCGATACTATTCCCCACTCAGGTATAATAGATAAACTCTCTCAACTACACATCAATACATATGTTACCAGAGGGGTAGCAAACTGACTCACTGATAGAACCCACCTAGTCAAAATAGGGGAAGCCACCTCAAGCAGTCGACCCATAATGAGTGGTGTACCCCATGGATCAGTTTTGGGGCCTTTGTTGTTTGGGGTATACTTTTCTGAGGTGCAGACCAAAACCAATGGACTACGGTTGACAAAGACAGCAGATGATTGCAAACTGGGTGCTGTCATTAATTCCTCTAGTGATTGTGGACATCCTCCAAGAAGGTCTCACCCAAACAAATGACTGGTGCCAGAAACATGGCCTCAAACTGAATGCCAAAAAATGCATCATCATCGACTTTGGGGAGAGTGATGTCCCCACAAATTATCACATTAATAACAAGGTCCTAAGCATGCAATCAGTCATGAGGGACTTGGGCACCCAGGTTGATAGCAAACTGACTTTTGACCACCATACTGCCTCCACTGTATGGAAAGGTTTTTACATGGCCCACCTCATTAGTAAGGGTATCTCATCCAGGGGCAAGGTGGTTCCCTTATAAGACCCATTATTGAGTACAGTGCCTCATTCGGCATGTACCTCACAAAGCACATGCAGCAGCTGGACAGACCACAGAGGTTCCTCACCAGGAGAATCCAGGCCCTCAAATATCTAACCTACACAGATAGGCTAAAGGCTAAAGCTCTAACCTACACAGATAGGCTAAAGGCTAAAGGCCCTGTCCCTCTGTAGCCAACTTCATGCTACTGAAGTCAGAAGTGACAAACTTTACAACACCCATGCAGACGGGATCTGGAAGTTCGACTGCAGAATCCTACACTAAGGCACTGTACGAGCCCATCCACTCGTGCATGAATCGTGCCATCCCAAATAGAACCAAGATGCTCTTCTCCAAAAAAAGGAAGCCAATCTGGTGGTCCCCTGCTATAAACAAACTATACAACAGAAGGAAGAAACTATTGCAGAAAAGACGAAAATCCCAGGATGCAAAAAACTCCCTCACCATCCTCAGTAAGAAGCTGAAATCCCTCATAACATCCTCAAAATTCTAGTTACGAAAATAAAATTGCCAAAGATTCCAAAGACAACCACAAGGCATTCTATAGTTATGTCAAGCATTTAAATGGCAATGCTCAGATCTGCTCTGAGCTACAACAGAATGGCATTAAATATATTGATCCCAAGGATATTGCCAATATCCTGGCAGATCGATTTAGTGCCAACTTCACCCCCCTCTCACCCCCTAAAGGGCCCATGTCAATACCAAAAGATTGCCAAATTCCGATAATCACAGCCGCACAGGTAGAAACTGCACTGTCCAAAGCTAAGAATATAGCATCCGTGGGACCAGATGACATCCCAGGCTGTGTACTACATGAACTACAAAATGAACTGGCACCTCAACTAAGTGTCATGTTTAATCATAGCCTCACCTCAGGCTTCATGCCCACTGAGTGGTGCACAGCTACAGTTATCCCGCTCCACAAGGGAGGATCCGCCTTGGAACCTGGGAACTACCGTCCCATCAGTCTGACAAGCCTGATCTGCAAGGGCATGGAACGCATTATCATGGAACTTATAAACAAAGACATTGGCAACCTTCAAACACTGGACCCCACCCATTTTGGGTTTGTGAAGGGCCAATCTTGTCTCCTGAATCTGATTGACTTCTTCGAATCAGTCTCCAGAGCTGTGGACGAGGGTAAGGTGGTCCACACAGCCTATCTGGACCTCGCCAAGGCCTTAGACACCATCCCCCACTCTGGAATCATAGATAAACTTACTAAGCTGGGCATAAATCCCTACATCACTCAATGGGTTGCTAACTGGCTTACTGACAGAACCCAGGCTGTAAAAGTAACCGACTCCAAATCCAGCTCCAGACAAGTGACAAGTGGAGTACCTCAGGGTTCAGTCCTGGGACCAGTCTTGTTTGGCATCTACTTCTCTGAAGTACAGGCCAACACTAAGGGACACTGGCTAACAAAGTTTGCAGATGACTGCAAACTGGGAGCCATTATTGATTCCCCAAATGATGTGGATATTCTACAAAAAGGCCTTACAGAAACAGATGCCTGGTGCCAGAGCCCAGGGCTCAAGCTTAATGCCAAGAAATGTATAGTTATCCCCTTTGGAAAAAAAACATGTACCTGTGAATTACCACATAGGTGGCAGGACGCTAAACATCGAAAGTGTGATGAGAGACTTAGGGACACAGGTGGACAGTGGTCTCACGTTTCATAACCACATCACCACAACAGTCAGGAACTCCTTCTATGTGGCACACCTCATCACTAAGGGCTTTTCATCCAGAAAAAAGGAGGTAATTGTCCCACTGTACTCATCACTCATTAGACCCATTATAGAGTATAATGCCCCGTTTGGTATGTACCTCACAAGACATCTGCAACAGCTGGAAAGGCCACAGAAATACCTCACTAAAAGAATCACAGGCCTAAAGCAGATGCCATATGCTGACCATCTAAAAATACTCCAGCTATACTCTGTGGCATATCATCTACTCAGAGGCGATCTCTGCTTAACATACAAGGCCATGTCAAACCCTGAGCTGTTGGACATGCTCCACTTAAAGAAATCTGAATCCCTCAGTGCCACACGCTCCAGGGATCTAAACCTTGTCATCACAATTAACAAAATATGCTGGAGGGATAGGTTCCTGACCCAGAGACTCCCCATACTCTGGAATAGACTGCCCATACATGTCAAACAGAGCGTCTCAATGGCCCTCTTCAAAAGGAACCTTGATGATTGGATGGGAGATAGGAAATTCACCCCGGGGATCATGTCAGAAGCCCTGCTAGACAGGGGCCCAGAGAAGTAAATATTGTGGGAAGAACTATCCAGGGAATTGTTATGGCTAGGCTTGCATAGGCCCTAGGGCCGATAGTCTAGTACCAACCTATGAACCTATGAACCTCTACTCAGTCTCCTACAAACTCCCTAGAGGTGACCTCTCTCTGGCATACAAAGCAATCTCAGAACCCATCTTGATGGGACTACTGCATATCTGGAAGTCAAGTCAAGCTCCACTCAAGTAACCCACATGCACAATCTCAACCTGGTCTATGACATCAATAGGACCTGTTGGCGGGACAGATTTGTGTCCCAGAGACTACCCCACCCCATCTGTGGTATAGACTCCCGCTCCACGTCAAGCAGAGTACCTCATTAAGCCTTTTTAAGAGCAACCTGGATAACTGGATGGGGAACAGAAAATACATCCCTGGGATTCCACCTATGTTCCTGCTGGACAGAGGCTTTGGGTGCTGACTTGTCAGAACATGGGCTAAATTCTTGGCTAGGCTTGTAAGTTCCTCAGGGACAATAGTCTAGTAACTTCCTATGATCCTGTGTAAATACTTTATTGTATTTACATGTCTTGTAATTGTTTTTTTTTCTAAGAAATGTAACTGTTGTTTTTCAGAAACTGTTTGAATTTCACTTGTTAATATAAATGTACAGTAATGGAGCTTTTCTCCCCAGGTGTCTACTGAAAATGAGATCTGTCCAGTCAGACTTTCCTGGTCAACAAAGACAAATAAATAAATGAAATAATAAACCTGGGCCCATCTGCCTTCTAACATAAAACACTTAGAAACCATTAAAAGCTTCAAAGATGCACTTAAAGAGCATCTCTTTTCAAAATCTGCCCCACACTGATACCATGACAATAGGTAACTTACCATCTCATGTAAGAGGTAACAGCATACATTTAAGACACTTTTCTCATCCTCATAATGTGGCACTACATACGTGAGATTTTCATGTGCACACAATGGAACATGTTTATGCATTATATGTATGTTTGCTCTGTATTTTATGCATATCTTGGCTTGTATTTCTGTATTTATTCCTTATTTTATTCTCCTGTCAGTGCACTCTAACTGGATTTTCTTAATTTTTCCCTGTTTGCATTACATCTTATTACTACGTAGTGCATTTTACCATTTAATCATTTTATCATTTACTTATTTTGTATATGATATTGTTGATTAATAATATCTTAATACACGTTATGCTCTTTAAACTTGGGCCATGGCTCAAAACAGTCCACTTAACACAGTGAACAAAAACAAATAAATATATAAATAAGGGATGGCGATTTTTTTACTTTTTTCTTGATCAGGTGACTATGTGTGATGGGTCAGTGATCACAGACACTTGGAGCAGGACTACAGAACAAACTTTTGTATGGTGTATTACTAATGAGAGATTATGATGAAAAGGGTTATTTGTATAGGCCTAGTCAGCTTAAATTCTTAATAAATTGTGCATTCTTTCGGAAATTTAACAAAAATTAGGAAGTCACTGGAGAGAATAAGAAACAAATGGTGTTCTGATTGTGGAGTGTTGATTTAGCTATAAGTCAGTATTGTAGGCGCTTGTAATTATTTGGTAGCTAAGGTAGTTTTTGAGTAGTAAGAGGCAACTGTTATCTGTCGTGGTCCATGGGTGATCTTTGCAGAGGATCTTATAGCTAGGGAAGTGAAGGTTAATGCTATGCATATTACACATAAGCATGACTCACAGATTCCCACCATTTCTAGATTATGATAAATTATGCAGGCATGAAACTAATCAAGTTTGTTATCAATTCTTAACCATTCTTAGGTTGCCCAATGTAAGCTGAAACTCCAGTGGCAAGAGTAACACACCAGACTCCTCCAGCAGAGATAAAAATCTCTGATGAACCTTTATTAAAGGCAAAAGGGCTTAGACATTAAATTATACTTGTTTATTCAGCTGTGCTGTTTCCAGTCCATTTATTTCAGTTGTGGTCTGCTGGAGGAGTCTGTTGTGTTTCTTTTGCCATTGTTGTCAATTCTTCCTTTGGTTAATAGGCAGAAACGGAGAAAGAAAAAGTGTCTGTGGTAAAGGTAAATAGAAAGCACCGTGTCAGTTGTTCTTATAACCATGGCTGATTTTACTAACTTTCCATTAAGGAAAAAACTTACAAAGGATTGAAGTCCTGTCAGGGATATAACTCTTCTAACAAAAACTCACTTAGATGCTCTATAAGAAAACAAAAGCTGGGATATATTAAAGGAAACAATGAAACATTGAAAAGTTAGCATTAAATCTGCAAAATAAAAAAAAGTTTGTGAGGTAGAGATGGGATAGAAGTCTAGTAATCCTGATGATGCAGACTTCCATAGGCAGACAAAAAAAAACAAAACAGAAAGAAATGCATGCATCCCCAACATTGTTAAAAGTAACTATTGTTTTGTTACCTGAACCAGTCAGCTGTGCTGGTTTGGTGAAGACCTGTCTTAACTAGCAAGCTGGTGTAAGGCATTTGACCATTGAATAGTGCAGCCTCACTTTCTATTGAAAGAATATTTAGAATGAGATTATTTTGCAGCAGCATAAAACAAAGTCTGTTACCAATTTTTTTCAGGGAAGTTCACTGTGGTCTTCACTTTCTTTTAGAAGGGTTGCATCATCTGTATATAAAATGGCCATCAAAGGCGGGAGGTTTGAAGACAAATGGTTAATGGAGGCCGACAGATCTATGGAGCAGAGAGATGATCCTTGAGGTAGTCTAGATATGAAAGTGGTATAAGTGGACATATTTGATCCCTATGAAACTTTAATTGGCAGACTGCCTAGGACTTAAGTCACTAATCTGGATTAAGCAGTCAGCGAATCACAGAGCAGATAGTCTGTTTAGCAAGATGAAGTGGTCTACCACATCAAAGACCTTCTTAAATCAACAAATACAGCACCCGTGAAAAGCCCTCTTTCCATGTTGGCAAAATATAATTAGTTTTAAGGTACAGATAACTTTTATGTGCTGTGCATTAGTTAGGGGTGAAACAGCAGACTGTAGTTCAAAATCTGTTTATGTATTAGTTTCTTGATGATTTTTGCTAAAAAGTTTAGTGGGGCTATGGGTTGGTGGTGGCCTGGTTGTGAAAGTTTGATGTTTTGAGGAAATGAAATGATAACTTCAGTTTTCCATTTAGAATATATTAGGTCAGTTCTGAGAGTATGACTGAGAATGAATTCATAGATTCATAAATTTGTAGGGTTTGCAAGGCAGAGTCAGTCCATGGAACATCATCACCTTGTAAATACCCACCATCATAGTGCACTTGTTACCACTTGGAAGGCAAAACAAGTCAGGCCTGGGATGAATTTATGGGCACCTATCAAATCATCAAGGTCAGTCTTAAGGGAATTCAGGGTTTTCTTCTGTTTTGTATGTAATGGAAGATTATTCTAGACATGGACATGCAATGAGTAATAAATCTGTCCCTCCATCATGCCATATTTATTTCAGCTTCTTCATCTTCAGTTTTACTATAGTGTTTTTCCTAAGCACTGAGCAGAAATCAAAGAGGAGCAAATGTAGAACAATAAATAAAACTCAAATATATTACACATTATGCAAAATTATTTGTAAATAAGAACTGAAGACCGGATTAATAATCAATAAATAAATAGCTGCAGGTGCTAAATATCCAAAAGTTTTATCCTAAACAAGCACAGCAATGAAGGGTAAATGTAATACAATGTATTATCTCCTTTTAATGACAAATAATAATTAAGTCCAAAAAAAGCACAAACTTCTCACTATTGAGATAGTTAAAAACTGTAATAATGTTAGAAGAACAAGTTGCAAGTATGCTATAATCAAAAACCAGTATAATACTCCGTAGATTGAAAAAAAGAGGAATCAGCAATGCCAACTGGTGTCCAGTCACTAAACCCGTGGCTTATCAATCCACTGGCAAAACAGCTGCTGTAAGTTATTCAAATTTTAAACAATTAACACACTTTAACAATCTTATAGCCTCTTATACAAGTTTTGAAATATATAAAAGTTAAAGAACAAACAGTTAAACAAATAAAAGTCATCATCCAGTCCAGGCTTCAATTCCTTTCATTTTTCAGCTAATCAGTTTGTCAGTTCATGATTCCTCACAAATAGACTTATCAGCTCACCATGTCATCAGTAAATCAGAAATGGAACGACAAATGGTGTGTTCCAGTGCTTCCACTCCAACACAAAAATCATCTCTAATCACATGAAGTCAGAAAGTCTCCAACATCAGCACAAGCTGTGATATATCATAGATATTAAATCCATGTCCAAAGTGCAGATTAATAAAAAAAAAAAAAAAACAATGCAGAAATCAAATATTCACCTAGACAGAGTCCAACTCTGTCTTTGGACAAGTGCAAAATCAGCCTCAATTCATAATCTTATTTATTTATTTTCTTATGACACAGGCAATCATACATTTATATAAATGAAAACAAACCATACTGACATATTTCAATTGCAAGCATTATACATCACATATAATCTTCTATGCAGGCATTGTCAATTGAATATTACATAGCTCATTCCTGCTCGCAAATGTCATTATGTATGTATTGTTCCAACAATTCCCATTTTTCTATGCAATTTGCTCCTAACCATTTCTAAAGATCCCACATCCAGTTCTTGTAACTCTGTTACTATATTCATAACTTCTAATATGGGTGGTTTAAACTTTGATTTCCGTTTTCTGGTAATTTCTTTTTGACAGCCACCAGAATTAAACTCAGCAAGGCCTTACTAGGTATAGACAATTCAGATTTTCTATCACAGCTAAAAAAAAATCCTTAGATACACTGGTTTGCTCAATCAGTATTTCTGACAGAGTAGTCTGCAGGGAAGTTTTATAGTCTGCCAACTCATTATACTCCCAAATATTATGTTCCCAGTTACCTCTTTCTTCTCCATCACATCTCCAACATTTGCAATCTATGTCAAGAATTATTCTTTAGAGTCTACTTGGGATACCTATACCCACTGAAATACTTCCAAACAAAAATCTGAAATCTTCTATACTTTATTGCATATTTTGGAGTTATAGATATATCCTCCCATTGTTTCTTTGTGAATTTCTTATCCAATCTCTCTTCCCCATCCTTTCTAACCTCCTCTGATTGATTCCTGTACTTATCATTCAATATTTTATATAACAGCAGCTTCTGTTTTAGATTCTGCTAAAAACTATACCAGTGCTAGAGTTTCACCCCAATTCCTTTAGCTTTGCCTATACTCTGATATCAATCCTTGATAGAGAAGGCAGTTTCTAGTCTACAGTCAAATGTATTCTTTGCCTCTTCCCATTCTATTACCATTACCTCTCTAATTAATTGCTCCTGATACCTTGGTTCCTTCGCCAGATTTCTCCAGTAAATTCCAACCCCCTTGCCCATTCTCTGTACCCCTAATTGCAACATTCTATCAGGAGAATCACCTCTCTCCATTCCTATGCTGACTTAGTTATTAGAATGCTTTCTGCTCAATGCCAGAAGTCTAAATCTCAAAATGCATGCACTCGAGGCCCTTCTCAGTATGGAGAATATCGATGTCTGTGCTGTGACAGAAACCTGGTTCAAGGCTCCTGAGAGCACCCCAGCGCTATCAGGTTTTACCTCATATCATGCTCCGCCCCAAAATCCGGACAATACCAAGAAAGGAGGGGGGGTATCCATATTCATCAAGGACACCCACACCTCAAGACTGGTGGCAACGCATGATGCATCGGAGACCATCCAGGGCAATTAACCGTAGGCAAGACTGCTCTGCAAATTGTAGCATGTTACAGGCCACCCTCACAAACTCAGGAACCTCACATGGCCTTCCTGAAAACACTAGAGGGGATAAATGTATCACCAAACACCATCATACTAGGTGACTTCAATTACCCTAATATAGACTGGGAACACTACTCAAGCCCAAACACCCTAGCCCAAAAGTTCCTGGAATTCATAAACTCAAATGCCATGGAACAACTAGTCACCATCCCCACAAGAGGAGATAACATACTTGATCTCATCATCACGAACATGGGAGCACAATGTTCAACACCGGAAGTATACCCCTCACTGGTGAGATCAGATCACAAACTAATCTCGCTGGAGGTCCTCATCCCACCCCCACCTGAAATAAAAAAGACCACAGTAAAGGACTTTTCAAAAGCCGACTTCACACTTCTAAAGACTAGTGTGGTCTCCTTTAAGGCCCCGGAGCGCGGAAAACAGTACTCAAGCCGCTGAATCACTTACAAATGCCTTCTACCAGCACCTGCAGGACTGCATGGATAAGGCAATCCCAAGCAAAACAAAGACTTTTTGTACCAAAGGCAAGCGTCCAGTCTGGTGGACCCCAGCCATAAACAAACTCTACAACAAAAGGAGGAAGCTACTACAAGATAGAGCGAAATCCTTAAAAGGTAAGACACCCTTGATCACTATAAGTAAAAAACTAAGAGCTCTCATAAAATCATCCAAAGCAAATTTTGAGAGAAAAATAGCTAAAGACTCAAAAGACAATCATAAGGCCTTCTTTAGCTATGTTAGAAACCTAGGAGGAAACTCCCAGATATGCTCAGAACTAGTTCAAAATGATGTGAAGATTACTGATCCTACAGACATTGCCAACATACTGGCTGACAGGTTCAGTGCAAACTTCTTCCTCCCCAAAAGGAGAGATATCTATACCAAACGATTGCAGCCCCCAAACATCTCCAGCGCCCAAGTGAGAACTGCTCTCTCCAAAGCAAAAACACAGCATCCATGGGACCTGATGGTGTCCCCGGCTGTGTGCTCCACGAACTCAATGAGGAATTAAACCCACAGCTAGGACAGCTGTTTAATCAAAGTCTTACCTCTGGATACGTACCCAGCGAGTGGCGCACTGCAACTGTGGTCCCACTTCACAAAGGCGGTGCCTCCACCGACCCTGGAAATTACCGGCCCATTAGCTTGACAAGCCTTATCTGCAAAGCCATGGAGAGGATCATAATGGACCTCATAAATAAAGACATAGGGAATTTGCAGACCTTGGATCCAACCCAGTTTGGCTTTGTCAAAGGCAGATCATGCCTTTTAAACTTGGTTGACTTTTTCGAAACAGTCACCAAAGCCATTGATGAGGGAAAGGCAGTCCATACAGCCTACCTCGATCTGGCTAAGGCCTTCGATACAATACCCCACTCGGGTATCATTGAAAAACTCATCAGCTTAAGTGTTAACCCATACATCACAAGATGGGTTGCAAACTGGCTGAGTGACAGAACCCACAGGGTCAGAGTTGCTGGCGCCATGTCAGACTCAAAGCCTGTCACAAGTGGTGTCCCACAGGGCTCAGTCCTGGGCCCACTCTTGTTTGGCATCTACTTTTCCGAAGTACAAGCAAACACAGGAGGGTTATGGTTGACAAAGTTTGCAGATGACTGCAAACTGGCCATAGTAGAAAACACATCTGACACAGATATCCTTCAGAAGGGTCTCACAGAAATGGATAACTGGTGCCAGAGCCACGGCCTAAAGTTAAATGCCAAAAAATGCATAGTCATACCCTTCGGGAAAAACAAGGTTACCCCTAGCTACCAAATAGGTGGCAATCCACTGAGCACAGAAGAAGTCATCAGGGACCTGGGGACCCAGGTAGATAGTAGTCTGTCATTCGACACCCATGTAGCTAAAGTAGTTAGGAAGACCTTCTACATTGCCCACCTTATCATGAAGGGATTCTCATCTAGATCAAGGGAGGTCATAGTCTCCCTTTACTCATCACTCATCAGACCAATGATTGAGTACAATGCCCCATTCGGAATGTATCTGACCCGACACTTGCAGCAGCTGGAGAGGCCACAAAAGTTCCTCACCAAAAGGATAAAGGGTCTCAAAAATATGTCCTATGCTGCCCGACTGAAAGAACTCCAGCTCTATTCAGTCGCCACGCTTGCTCAGAGGTGACCTTTGCCTAACATACAAGGCCATGTCAAACCCAGATTTGATGAATATGCTTCACCTCAAAAATCTAGATCCATCAGAGCCACAAGGGGGAGACTTAAACCTCGACACGGCTATTAATAGGACGTGCTGGAGGGATAGATTCATCACCCAAAGACTCCCTATGCTGTGGAACAAAATCCCGGTACATGTGAGGCAGAGCACCTCGCTGGCCTTGTTCAAGAGAAATCTTGACCAATGGATGGGAGATCGCAGATATACCCCAGGGATTACCTCAGTGTCACTGCTCGACAGAGGCACAGCAAAATAATGGGTATAGTTTCCCATACTAAAGGGGTGGCGTAAGCCACAAAACGATGGGCTAGGCTTGTAAATGCCCTCGGGCAGATAGCCTAGTATGAACCTATGAACCTATGAACCTATGAATATAATACTCTGTATGGTTATTGTTACTTTTTTAAGGATCTGCATCCAAACTCCCAGCCTCTCCTTATTTCTTAAGCCCTCCCCCCTTTTTATCTTCATCCCCTCCACTTTAAATTATAGCTTTTGTCTGTGCTATGTTTAGGAGCCTTAACTGTGTAGCTCTGAAATACCCTTTCAAATCAGGTAATCCCAAACCACCTTGTTCTGTTGGAAGGAATAGCTTAGCCCACTTGACTCTTGCCATCTTCCCCTCCCAGATAAAATCTTTCAACTATTTATTAATTGCTATTCACAACTTCTACTCTGGTTGATAAAAATTGCCTGACCTGTGCATTCAACTAAATGGACTAAAAACATTTTCACTGCTTGTATCTTGCTATCCATATCCATAAAACAGAACTGACAGTTTCTCTCAGTTTTTTGTATTATCTTTTGTTTAGTCTCTTCTCACATATCCTTTCTGCCATAAAGAAGTCTTTTTAACCCATACTCCTAAGTACTTCATTTTATCATGTCCCCATAAATATGGGTATTGCTAAACCAATTTGTGGATGTGGTACATAGTTTGCAACAATTGCCTTTGTTTTATTTTCATTAATTGTGAATCCTGAAAAAAACTTGAAACTGCCTCAGAATGTTCTACAACACTGAAATGTCCTTTTCTGGTTTTATCAGGTACAAAACAATATAATCTGCAAATAAAGCCAACTTTTCTTGATTACCATGCTAATTATATCCTTAAAATTCTCAGTCCCTTATTTTCTTTATAAAGTGTTCTAAATATAATGCACATAACAGAAGAGAAACAGGACACCCTTGCCTAGTCCCTCTGTTCAAACAGACCTTAGCAGAAGGGAGCCCCCAGTTTAATTTTTTCCTCTGATCCCTCACATATCTTCTTAATTAACCTTATAATTGTACCAGGGAATGGAAAAGCTTCCATTGCCCTACTCATAAAATCCCAGCTTATTCTGTCAAATGGTTTCTCTGTATCAAGACCTCCAACAACAGCAGTATTTTCTTATATTCTGCTTCCCTCTGGATCATCATTGTTCTATTAATGTTGTCAAATGTCTGTGCCCCCTCCACAAACCACATTGATCCATATCCATCAATTCTGACACCTTTTCCATTTATTTAGCCATTATAGACATAAATACTTTACAATCATGGTTTAGAATTGAAATGGGCCTATATGAAGATGGATCTGATGGATCTTTACCATCTTTAGGTATTACAGCCAACACAGCTGACTTTCAGGGTGTTGGTGCTTTTCTTCTTTTGAAAATATTGAAGAAAATGAGCCTCATTGGCAGTGTTTAAAAAGATAAACCAATAAAAGATATGAACACCAAAGGAATATTAAAGTCAGAATGAAACGACACACAGTATAACTTTAGTGCTTTTGTTCCTTTAATAAAAACTGAACTTCAACAGAATACCAAATGCATATGAAGTCAGTATATTAAATGCCAAAAGCTAAATCACACAATACATTAACTAACCAACAGATAAAGACAACAACAATAATATATTAAATCATTAGTAAAAAGCAATTGAAAACAATAAATAGTAATACTAATTGTCAAGCTAATAAAAAGCAGTGCTTAAGATTAATTATGTTGCACTTTTAAAATGTATTTAACTTTAAAAACACCATTCGAGGATGGGCTAAGTCTGTAATAATATTTACCATTTAACATCTTTGTACTCTAACTTATTATTTAAATCTCCAAAAAATGCTCCCAGTCAGAAAAACAACTACAAAAAACTCAATTTCTTAAAATTTCTACAGATAATGGCATGTCTTACTAATACCTTTGTAATCTCCTTCCTTTTAATGGCTAGTATGTACTCAGCATTGTGTGGAGGGGAAGACAGTTATACAGGAGTTCTACAGGAGTGGTGTTCTCTGTGATATGTAAATATCCATCCTGCATATTCTATTAATTTAGGTCCCTTGAACAGGTGTTTAAAATACCACTGAACTTATAGTTGTGTAATAGGTTTGACAGAATAGGGTATGTTGTGGGTCTACATGAGACGTAGAAATCACATTTCAAAAGCCTGTATGACACCGAGTAGAGAGACTAGGCTTTGAGACAGCCTGCATAGTATTTTTTATAATTTAGGCTCTTGACACTTTTGTGAGAAAGGTTCTAGTTGCTCTATTTGTGACAAGGGTTTGGACAGGTAGATACCAAAAATGGCATTATACTCAGTGATCGGTCTGAAGAGTGCTGAGTACAGCAGAACAATTATGTGCCTCAATCTGGGCACCACACCTGTAGATATAAACATTGTAATGAAAAAAGACTTCCTTACATAGTGGATATGTGGTGATCAAAGGACAGTTCATTGTTGACATACGTTCCCAGATCTCTGACTAAGGAATCAATTTTCAGAGTGTTATTGTCAATGTGATAATTACAAGGGAAGTCATGCTTTCTGAAGGATATGGTTATACCCCTCCTGGCATTAAGTTTTACTTCACGGTTTTGACATCAGCTATTTGTATGAGACAGGGCAAATGAGAGGATCATGGTGTCTCCTCGGAAATTTACGAGGGCACCAAGTTTGTATTCATCTACAAACCTTGTTAGCCACAGACCCTTAACATTAGCTTTGACCTCTGAGAAGTAAATGACAAAGAGGAAGGGTCCAAGATTGAACCACAGAACATTCCACTACTGACAGGTCTTCTGCAGGAGTTAAACCATTCACCCTTTTTTCCTGTTTTTTTTTTTTTTGTGAGTCAGTTTGCTCTCCAGTGAGATACACAGGGATTAATATTTAGCTGGGAGAGTTGGAGAGTTTAACTATGATGATAGGTGTTGAATGCCTTTTGTGAGATTCAGATAAGTGGTGTGCATTCATTTACCCTTATCCATTGCCACAGTGACTATCCTCAAAGAAATCAATCAGCTTAAGGAGGCAGGACCTGTCCCTGACAAATGCAAACTGGGTTTGGTTGAGAGTCTCTAGGTTAACTGGATTCCATTTGGTTGGTTGGTGATTGCTTTGGTCAACAGGCAGACCTGCACTGTTTTTTGGTCATATGTTCAGTTTATTGCATGGATGTTTTGTTGAGTGAATGCTTTGTTGAAATAACTGAGTAGGATATGTAGTAGGGGTGTGTGTATGTTTGTAATTGTGTGTCGGTTAGGGTTAGGTAAGGGGATAGGTTAAGTGAGCTTTATTGCAAGTGTTTAGGGTTACAGTTAGGTTAGGGAATAGATTCATTTTATGTGTGTGTGTGTGTGTGTGTGTGTGTGTGTGTGTGTGTGTGTGTGTGTGTGTGTGTGTGTGTGTGTATATGTATGTATATGTTTGTGTATGTGTGTGTGTGTGTGTGTGTGTGTGTGTGTGTGTGTGTGTGTGTGTGTGTGTGTAAGCATGTGGTAAATGTCTGAACTGTCCTATGTAGTGGTACAGTTGTGATAAGTTTGATTTTTTTTAAATTTGAGATGCAAGTTGGGGTTAGGGGCATTAGCATGATTAAAGCTAGGGTTACAGTTAACAAGTATTGCTAAGATGAAGTGGGGGCAAAGTTCCTTACTATTAGCTTGCCCTGCCTCAGCTGTGACATCAAATGCTTTACGGTGTTCAAACTTCTGATGAAAGAAGTCCATAGCAGTTAGCCATGAGAGTACTAAATTTTCCCTTAACCTCAAAATAGATACACACACCCACACACACACACACACACACACACACACACACACACACACACACACACACACACACACACACACACACACACACAGGTACACACACAAAATGCACAGTAATATACATATTGCACAGACACACAGGGACAGATGCAGATAAACACATATTAGCAGACAGGCTATTATTCTTACATCTGTACCCACTTATATACGCAGCTACAAACACTCATACATACACACTACCAGCCTCATCTCCCTGCAGACAAACAGGCATTCATATGTACACGGGCACTGTATGATACTACCTACCTCAAACAGCAGTTTAATCAGGGCAAAGTGAAGTGCTCTTTGAGTTCTCCCTACTCAGATTCTTCCATTAGGAACAGTATTTGCCACACTATTAGCACAGATGTACTCTTAATGCATAGTGTGCACTGCTCTGCATGAATCCTGCACAGCATGGGCATCTTTGAATGACTCTACAAAGGTCTGGGCAGAGCAGTGCACTGGAGTTCACAAGGATCTGTTTTGCATGCACATGCCTACAGAGTACCATATTTACATGTGGTGCTGAAAAGCCTTACTATTCTGTAAAAGGCTGCTGCACTACAGGGAATGAGGACACTCTGAATCACCATATCATTGCATATGATTCAAGACCCCTTGCACTGCTTTGAGTTCTACACAAGGTGACTGTGAGCACAGACCTTTGATTTCTTCCTTGTTGCCCTGGATGGTGCTCTTGTACTCATCTTACAGGATCACTCAAAGATGCTGCCCTCAACTCTTTATGACTCTGCATTTAAAAAAAGTTTCTTAATATAACTTAAATAAGGCAACAATGTCTCGCCCAAAGAAAATAATAGCCAATCATTAGTTCTTGCATAAAGTAGCCTACCTGAACCAGAGCTAGTAGTCTGATTGGGAATAGGCTTTGTTATATGTCTATGGAAATTGGACACTAGTTGTAAAGAAATATTCCCAAAGCAGGAAGTTCTTACACCAAAACATGGTTACAGTTCTAAAATAAAACTGAGGATTCATAAAGAAAAAAGTTCAGTCAGAAAAAATGATCTCACATCCTGCTAATTTTTGCCAAATGCATTGTCTCTCCTCCATCTCTGCCTCTTGACTTTTACATATTTTCTACAGTTTACATAAGCCTAACATGTCATTTTCATAAAGGTAGCACTGAATTCTGATGGATTAGTCCAGTGTCCTTTAAAAGCTATGCCTGTCTAAATGAATGGTTGTATAAACAGTTAACATTTCTATAGTCTTTCCAAAGCAGTAAACCCTTTAATGAATAAATGATTACAGTTCTGATATATAACATTAGGGATTATTAAAGAACAAAGTCTTTTGGTCAGAAAAAAAACTGATCCCACCCCTTATGCACTTTCCCAAATGCTTTGGTCTCCCATCGTCCTGACTTTTGACTTTTACATATTTTTAGCAGCTTGCTTATACCTACCATGCCTTTGCATAAAGGTCACTTTTGATGAAGTCAGCCCAGTGTCTTACAAAAATAAAGCCTACTCTCAATGGATGCCAATATAAATTAACATTCCCATAGTACTTTTCAAAGCAGGTTTGTGGAAAATGGAAACTTTTAGATGTTATGTGATCCTATCTCGCCTACATTCAGTACTGATGGGCTCGGAGCCGATCCTCGGCTCCGACTCGGCACGCTATGCTATAGAGCGAAGCCTCTTATTGGCTGAGCTATTCTTTATCCCAGGATGCACCACCACTAATCCCCCAGATCTCGTTTGCCGCTTACAAGCTAGGATGTGGTCTCAAACTTGGCTGAGCTAAGTACTGTTTTGTTCCAAGTTTTCTGTCAGGAAATTCCTTATTCTTACCCAAAAGCTGTTTTAACAGCTATTGTTGTTGTACGAGTGTGTTTTGATACTTTTTTGAGGTAAAATTGTGTGTTTGTTTAAGGGAAGGTTTCCCGTTTAAGTTAGAGGGGCCTTCCCCTATCCTTAGCTAGTTTCTCTTTTTTTTCAAGGAGGTCAAGTGCCTGTTTAAGTTAGAGGGTCTTGGCCCTCCCTTTTAGTGTTTTGGTCTTTGTTTTGTGTCATTTAAAAAAATATATATATATAGAGTTTAAAGTTTAAAGTAAAATTTTTTCTATTGTGGTATCTGTTCTGTCAAGATAGTGCTTCTTCCACTGTTTTACTGTTTTTTGGA
Organism: Protopterus annectens; assembly: GCF_019279795.1. Taxonomy (NCBI): domain Eukaryota; kingdom Metazoa; phylum Chordata; order Ceratodontiformes; family Protopteridae; genus Protopterus; species Protopterus annectens. The sequence continues at coordinate 722,744,569 of NC_056751.1, read as the reverse complement.
TAGACATTATGTCAAAAGAACATAGACCCTCAGGGTTTAAAAAGTGCACGAGGTGCGGTTATAAGATGTCTATAACCGATGACCACTCCTCGTGCGTATATTGTTTAGGCGCCAAGCACCTACAGGAGTCCTGTAGCGTGTGTCATGCTTTTTCATCTAGAGTCCTCCAAGAGAGGAAGAATAAATTAATACTGAAAGGGCTGATTAAACCCTCCTTCGAGGAGGCCTTATCTTCCTCTTCCTCTCCTACCAAGAAGAAGAAAGCGTCGGCTCCGACCAGCCCGTCGGAACTGACTGCTAAGAAACCTAGGCAGGCTTCTCCATCGGCTCCACGGACTTCGGAGCCGAGGGCGGAACGGTCTGCCTCGATGCCTCCAGTCTCGACTCCTCTGGTTTCGGAGCCGAGAACTGGGGCGTCGAGAGGCGGGTCACCTTCATCGGCTCCACTGATTTTGGAGCCGATGAGGGTTGCCGGCTCAGACTCTTCCCCTTCGGTGCCGAAGCCCTCCTCGGCACCGAGGGAAATTATTTTGGGGTCTCCCTCAGAACCGATATTGGTCGAGTCCATTCGGAGCCGGTCCCCCAGTCCTTTGGAGCCGATGGAAAAGTTGGTTCGGACCCGATCGGTTTCATCTAGATCCTCCAAGATGTCTGATTCGGACATCGACAGGGTGCTCCTAAGACTTTTCCAGTCTCCTGTGTTCCAAAAATTAGTTTCGGCTCCAGCCCATTCGGCTTCGGAGCCGATGGTCCACCCTGTAGTTATGGTTCCTCCTCCAACAGCCTCGGCACCGTTGGAGCCGGTGCTGGTGGAGCCGATGGAGGTTTTCGGGTCGGGCCCGACCCTTACTCCAACCCCGGCTCTCGAGTCGGAGTTCGGTACGCGGACCTCCTCTGTCGGCCCCGGGGGGGACGCCTCGGGACTGATGTTTTTGGTACCAAGCCTTCCTCTCGGTGCGCCGGCTGCGGGGGTACCGTCTACTGTTGTGGCCATGGGGGTTGGACCTTCCCAGGATTATGGTGGTCCAGCCTTCAGGGCCATGAGGAGTGCGTTAGCCAAATCTTCTTTGGCTACCTCCACGGTCTCTCCAGCACCTTCCCTGCATACGGAGACTGGGTCTTTGGCAGTCCCCCTGTCCTTAGACAGCGGAGCCCCGGGGCCTGAGTTCACCCCACTGGGGTTCCCCTCCTGGAGGTCCCTCTGAAGCTTCTTCGGAGGAACCCCCAAGGAAAAGATCGTGCAAGAGGAAGCACGTTGACTCCCCGATGAGTCTCTCACATCAGACACTGATCTTGATGATGCAGAGGGTCCCTAAGTCGTCCTCAGATGATGTCTCCTTTGCAGACATCCTGGAAGCCCTCAAACAACGAGGCGGCTGGCATTCCAAACCCCTCTGCTGGCAGTCGGTGTTCCTTAAGGCCTCGCTCAGCCCTCCACCTCCTGGGTGTCTCCGCCTTGACGAGCTCCTTGATTTGATCTGTCGAAGGGCGTGGGAACACCCAGACTCTGTGGAACCGGTGCCTGCTCGCCCAAATAAGTTCCTGTCAGCACCCCCAGAAAAGGAGTTTTTGACGAAAGGTGTGGCTGTAGATGCCTTGGTGGTGGCATCTGCTACCCAACAAGATGTAGCAGAGGCTTTGACGTCCGTCCATCCTCCTAATAAGGAGTCTAGGTCCAAATTCTATTGTTTCATCTTGAAACATCTAGCAATGTTATATAATCAAGTTATGTGTGTGTGCATGAATGCGGACAAACAAGATCTGGGGGATTAGTGGTGGTGCATCCTGGGATAAAGAATAGCTCAGCCAATAAGAGGCTTCGCTCTATAGCATAGCGTGCCGAGTCGGAGCCGAGGATCGGCTCCGAGCCCATCAGTACTGAATGTAGGCGAGATGGATCCCAAACATCTAAAGTTATTGTGAGTACATAACTAAAAGTTTCTTATTTGCATTTATGCACAATCTGAAAACAAACTACTAAACATTAAATAACAGCACATATGTTGTACAAACATACTGAGTATAGCAACAGTAATTGTTACATCCTCAAAGGAAATTTCAAATATTGCTAAGCATTGCAATCTTTCATCCTAAAAACAATTTCCCTGTGACATAGAC
>NC_056751.1:722687485-722741951 GCF_019279795.1 Protopterus annectens | reverse complement strand
TCTAGAAACACCTCTATACCTACTCATAGCTACTTTGTCATGCATGTCACTTTTGATTGTGGTAAAAAATAATACCTTTTAGCCACTTACAGGAATAATCAGGACAACGTTAATAAATAATGAGGGACAAAGACAGAGAAATAGGGATAGATTTTGAATATTGCCGTTAAAAAATTACAGTTACTAGAATAAAAGCTCTTTCATGCATTTTTAAAAAGAATATGATGCCTGAGACTCAAATGTTTGCTATTATTTAGTGACTGCAATCCACAACAAATTGTCAGATAAATGCTAATTGTATGAGGATGAAATCAATGTGTGAGTCAAAATGGGGCAGGGATTGAGGTGGGTTATTCAGCAAACTCAAGGACAGTTGAGTGCTTTGAGATTTCAACTTTGTTTACATAAACAGTAGCCAACACAAAATTATTTCAGTCATTTCACACAAAAGCACATAGTCCTGTGAAGCCAAATGGTTAACTGAGCAAATGAGAAGATGTTATTTTCACCCACAGGCAGTCCTCACCTAACAATTATTGCTACTTTGCTGTGTAGAGCTTGTCTGAATGTGATAAAAGTAAATGCCAACGTGCTCTGGCTATGTCTGCAGATGACTAAGTTAGGTGTAGTCACTGAATCTCCAAATTAGACATCCTGCAGGAAGGTTTGCCCAAAATAAATAACTGTTGCTGAAATCATGGACTGAATTTAAATGTTCAGAAAAATGCATTATTGTACCCTTTGGGAATTCACATGAGGGTACTTTCGCATTGACAATACTCCCATAAGATTTGATCCCCTGGTTTGGGATTTGGGAACTTATGTGAACAGTGACCTAACTTTTGACCAACATGTGTAAATTGTTGTAAGAAAGTCCATTTATGTCGCATAGCTTATAAACAAAGGGTTTACGTTCAAATCTAGGGATGTTATTGCTTCCCTTTACTCATCCTTCATTGAGTCAATCATTTAATATAATTCCTCCTTTAACATATATCTCTCCAGACACATGCAACAACTGGAGCACCCACATAGATACCTTACTAAAATTATACAAGGCATAAACATCATGTCCTACAATGACCAACTCAAAGCCTTCTTCCTATACTCTGTATCCCACAGACTGTTAAGACATAACCTGTATCTGGCATACAAGGCATCCCCAATTCAATACTAAGTGATTTTCTGCACACTAGCAAGTCAAATGACATCCAAATACTCAATCTAGGGATCTAAACCTCTTCTTTAACATCAACAGCAAGGTTTGGAGGGAGAGGTATATATCACAGAGGATACCTCTTTTTTGGAGCAGCCTTCCCATCCACATCAAAAATACTTCATCCCTGTCCATATTCAAGTACAACTTGGGTCTATAGATGGGAAACAGAAAACTTACCCCAGGACTGCCCCCAGTACTACTAATGGACAGAGGCAGCTCATAAATCCTTTATCCCACCCATGGGTCCACTCATCTTATCTATGGCATGATCCTAGTTATTCTTATTAGGAGTGATATATAATTATTGACCATGGGATGAACAAGGCACAATCTCTAACCAAATGGGATAGTTAATTAAAGTGCAAAAGGGGAAATTGACTAGGCTTAAAATGGTCCACAAGGGCAGTTAGCCTAGTACTTGCCAATGAATCTCTGAACCTATAATAATATTTTCACCTACCCCAAATTAGTACCACAAAAAAAGAGCTTGGACAATTTAAAAAAAATTCACAACCCCCCCCATAATATATTACTTGTGTACTAACAGTAACGCTCACCCCTGTCACTAACCCCAACCCTGCACTTCACCTTTCAAAAAGACTTTCTGTAATGGTACCACTATTCAGACAAAATTATGTCAGATAGTGTTGTTGCTGTTTTTTTTTTTTTTTTTTTTTTTTTATATTTACATTAATTTAGTTTTATTTTTTATTTAAACTGATAGCAAAAGGAGATTTTGTCTTTCCTCTAAATACTTTAAAATTAATTTTCTTAGATTATACTGTTTCTTGCACATTTCTTAATAATCTAAATGATATTTCTCACATTAAAAAGGAAAATGAAATCCTTACCTACCTACTGGTGGCCTGCAGCAACTAAAACACTTATGCATTATAGGGATAAAGCTTGGAAAACTTGGAAACAACATTTTCCCAATATATTTCAGTGTTTCTAGCTTCACATTGCTCAACTACCCCCAATTCCCATCTATCCCATCTCACTCCACTATTATACATATATTTTCAGTTGTAACTCGTTCTAACCCTCCCAAACTACCTTACTACTGTCATACAAACAGTCCTATTTTTTTTACCTTATTCCCAGCTTCCAGTAACTCTGTTAGTGCCATTCCCAACTACCTTTCTCCCTCCCATACTGTTTTGCACTATATTAATTCATAGTCACACCCCTCCTTAGCAGCACCTATCTGTTCTGCATTGTGTCTTCTACTTTTCCCAATAAGTATCAGTCAGTAAAACGGCACTGCACCCTCTCTCCATATCTCTCAGTCACCACCAGTGTACCACAAGGTTAAATTCTTGGTCCCCTCCTCTTTAACATTCTCACCAACATCCTCCTTACATCCACACAACAGGCCTCCCTAACACAGTACACAGATGACTCCTTATTTGTTTATGCATCTAACAACATGGCACACCTGGAAGCTTTAACAGCAACTGAAACATGTCTTTGTAACTCACAACTCATGCTCATCCCCCAAAAAAGTGTACTACTTTTTTCCCCACATCCCTCTCCAATGAAAAATATAATACAACCATTAAAGTCACTTCTTATTGCAAATTATTTATGGATGATAGTAGATGATAATCTTAAATTTGACCTGAATAGACAAAATTGCATAAGAAAAACTCATCAAAAACTAGGGAGGCCAGTTAAGAGCACTGTGTTTTAGCTCTGCTTCATTTTAACGTCTCTGACAGGATTTGTACTAAAATCTCAAATACAACATTTCAACACTTGATGGCTTTATAGCTGAACATCTGCTGAAACATTTAATACAAAAATAACAAGTCTGAAACTCTTTTAATTGCCTTTTCCTGTCAAGAAAACTAGAAAGCATTAATTGTGTCAGAATGAGCCAGGCTAAGCCCAGTGTACAGGGCAGTACCATGAAAAAAGACAGTGAGTTATCTGTAAAGATCGATAAATTATAAAGCCAAATGGACAATTTTAAAGAGGAATGAAAAAAAACATGTTGAAGACCTCAGTGAATATCTTAAACAACAATCATCATCATCAGTATTAACTGGGAATCCTATGTGACACCAAACATAAAGGCACAGAGATTCCTGGATTTTGTAAACACAAATTCCCTGGACCAGATAGTCAATACATGAACCAGGGGTGCAACCATAATGGATCTGGTCCTCACTAATATGGGAGAGTGCTGCACACTACCTGCTGTAATGTCTTCCCTGGTAAGGTCAGACCACAAAATGTTTTCCTTTGAAGCAAAAACAAAACCTGGACTTCCAACTAAACATGGAATATTCAGGAAGTATTCTTAGGCTAACCTCCTGCTATTAAGTGATAACCTGGCAAAATATCAATTCCCCTTAAACCCTGAGAACACTGCTGCCTCTGTAGAACTGCTCACAGAAGCCCTGTGCAAGAATATTAATACCTGCATAGAGGCAGCTGTACCCACCAGGAAGTAGTACAGAACTAAGTAAAAAAACAAGCCACCCTGGTAGAATCACAATATCAATCGGATGTATAACAGGAAGAAGAAAATCATGGCAAAAATTAGAAGGTGTAGCACCCAGCAGGATGAATGTACTCTTATCAAACTAAACAAACAACTCAGAGGACAAGTAATGTCTACTCTGTCTGCGACCTCAAAGGCAATACACAATTGTGTTCAGAGCCCATTGTAAATGGAGCTACTTATACTGAGCCAGAAGATATAGCAAACCTCCTGACTGATAAATTCAGCTCCAACTTTATCCCTCTCCCCCCTCAACCTTCCCTGAGGAAATACCATCAAATATAACTCCACCTGCTATCACTAGGGAAGAGGTCCTTAATGCTCTCTGTAAGACCAGGAACACTGCATCAATGGGCCCAGGCAATATCCCAAGATGCCTTCTAAATAGCATGAAACATGACCCATCAGGGCCTCTTGAATTACTAGTTAACTTTAGCCTCAAACAGGCTTTGTGCCTCATGAATGGAGAACAGCAACAGTCATCTCTCTGCATAAAGGTGGGCCATCTACAGACACTGGAAAATATAGACCCGTAAGTCTTACTAGTCTTATATGTAAAGCCATGGAAATAATTATCATGGAAATGATCCACAGAGATATAGTAAACCTCCAGATAATGGACCCAACCAAGTTTGGTTTCATCAAGGGTAGATCATGCCTACTCAAACTGGTGGACTTCTTTGAGAAGGTAACCAAGGCAATAGATGAGGAAAAATGGTTCACACTGACAAGGCCAAGGCATTTCACACACTACCCCACTTGGGCATTGTTGACAAACTCAAGACGTTAGGTACAAACTTGTATGTCACCCGATGGATAGCAAGGAGGCCAGTGACAAATGGAGTCCCTCAGGGATCAGCCCTTGGACCACTCCTTTTTGACATTTACTTCTCTGAAGTAAAGGCCAGTGTCAGTGCCTCTGGCTGACTAAATTTGAAGATAACTGCAAATTAGGAGTTGTCATTGGATCCCACACTGACACAAATGTTCCCCAGGTGGGGCTGACACAGACAAACAACTGGTGTGAGAGCCATGGACTAAAACTAAATGCCAAGAAATGCATAATAATATCTTTTGGGAAGTCATCCGCCACTGGTAACATATTGACAACATACCACTTAGAGTTAAACCAGTAGTCAGGGACTTAGGGACACACATAGATAGTAATCTAGCTTTAGTAGTGAGGAAATCATTCCATGCTGTGCAACTTATAAACAAAGGTATGGCATCTAAGTCCAAGGAAGTCTTTGTTGCACTGTATTCAGCATTCATGAGACCTATCACTGAGTACAATGCCCTCTTTGGTATGTAACTACCCAGGCATATCCAACAAAAGGATTGTCCACAGAGGTTTGTCACTAAAAAAATACAGGGCATAAGTAAAATGTCCTATACAGACTGCCTCATGACCCTATCCCTGTATTCTGTCCCCTACAGGCTTTTGAGAGGAGCTCTATGCCTAGCATACAGGGCATTGTCAGACCCCACTCTGATCAACCTCTGCATATCCACAAAACAAACATCACCAGCATTACCCATTTGAAAGACTTAAACCTTGCCTGTAATATAAAAAGGACCTGCTGGAAAGACAGGTACATATCCCAGAGACTACCCCATCTATGGAGCAGGCTCCCCATCCATGTGAAGCAGAGTTTCTCCCAAACCCAATTCAAGTGTAACTTGGACAATTGGATGCGGATTAGGAAATTCATCCCTGGTTTGGCAGTTATGCCTCTAATAGACAGAGGCAATCTCCCAGGCACCTGCTTGTAAATGTTTAATCTCCCAAACCCCTGCATACACGTATCAAGGGTATCAGAACTTGTCAGAGATTTGGGATTCAGGGCTAGGCTTAAAAAGGCCCTTGTGGTTGTTAGCCTAGTAAACACCTGTGAACATACGACCCTATCATAAATCTCGAGCATAGAAGAGGCAATGTCTAATTTTGATGGAAGATTACTTAAAAATGAGAATAACACCGAATTTCTTCTGAAACCAAACAACTTATTCTGGGGAAAGAATAGAAGACTTAGAGAACAGATCTAGAAGGAATAACAGAAGGATTCATGGGATTCCTGAAAAAGAACAGGGAGACAGTAGGATTCAATTCCTTAATACCTGGATGCTTAAAACTTTGAACCTGCCTGAAGCTTTTTCCTTTGGCATCAAAATGGCACATATATCACTTTCAAACTCATCTTTAAAAAAAAAAACACCTTCACCAAGATCAGTGATCGTAAGATTTTCCTCAAGTCAGGATAAAGATTTAGTCGTAAAAGCTGCATGGACTAATTATCCAGTTAAATTTAAAGAAAATAATATAAAATTTGACAATGACTATTCAGCATTAGTGATGTCAAAGAGAAAAGCATGTGTGCCACTTGTTAAAAGCTTAAAGAAAAACAATATTAAAGCACAAATCTTTTTCCAGAAAAAATAAGGATTCCCTTTCCGGAAGGGAAGAAGATTTTTAACACCTTGGAAGATGCAAAGGACTTTATACAGAAAAATAAAATCCTAGAAAAAGCAGAAGAAATGTACTGGAATTTATCAACTTCTTTGAAAAGAAATGCAACAAGAGATGGCTAATAAAAGACAAAAAATTTGCAGCGCACAGCGGCATGCGCTCATGTGCAAACATGGAAACTTTTGTGGCATGCAAATTCCATGATGAGTAGCTGAATTATATGCTAATGAAGCAAATCAACACAGTGGAGAGATTCAACACCCTCTAAAGCAACTGTGCAGACTCCATGTTCGAGTTTGCCATGTATTCCAAAACTTTCTGAATACAGCCATGGAACAGAGTCTACATCGAAACAAGAGTGAGTAAAAGCTCTTACATTTATACAAAACTGCCCTTAATAGGTAACACCACACTTATTCTGACCTAACTACACAGGGTCAGTGTAACAATCATTCTTTTTCAGTGCCATGACATTTGCTCCCCCACCTCCAAATGAAGAATATACTAGTAAGTAATACAGGCTGCTAAAATGTCTAAATCTGAATGAAACAGAATATTATACTGGTATGTAAGCATATGCAGGATGTAGCTGATGGATTACAGTTTTCGTTCATTACAGGATTGGGCTCTCGTGCAGTTTCCCTAAATACACAGTTACTACACATGCAGGAAGTAGCTGATGGATTACAGTATTCCTCTGTTACAACTTTGGGCTCCCATACAGTTTCCCTAAATACACAGTTACTACATATGTAGGATGTAGCTGATAGATTACAGTATTCCTCTGTTACAACTTTGGGTTCCCATACAATTTCCCTAAATACACATTTACTACATATGCAGGATGTAGCTGATGGATTACAGTATTCCTCCATTGCAGGATTGAACTCCCACGCAGTTTCCCTGCCTACACGGTTACTAACCCTGTAAATTCCAGGCTGTCAGCATGGTGAATATGCAAATGAGGTCCAAATTCATTAGAAATTTTGAATCTCAGAAAAGAGTAACCGTTTATGAATGTTCACTTTGTGCAGGCACTTCCACAGTGTTCATATTGAATGCATGACAACAGTGAATGCTGACATCGGGGGGGGGGGGGGTTATCAAGTTACAGTTGCAGAGGTGAACACGTAGTAGGACTGTGAAGGGTGAAAGTGCATATAAGCAGTGCAAAAGTGCATATAAGCAGTGCAGAATTCCCAAGTTTTGTATCATCCTCTGTATTTGGTTGTTAAAATGTTTGGTCTCTGTTCTGTTTATTTATTTATTTTTTTACTTTGCCATTGTTTGCATGATATGGTGCTTAGGGCAACCACGAGAAACAGAGGAATGAAAAGCAGGTTTCTCTGTGTTGTTATGTAACTATTCCTGTGGCAGCACATGATTGTGTTAGGGTTGGAATACAGATGGCCCTGGGTTCAACTACAGGGTGTGCAACATTTCCTTCACTTTTTATGGTACATGTTTGTGCGATATCATGAGACCTTAGGACATATCAATTTTGCCTGTGCTTACCTTATTTATGCAAAGGTGCCTGGAGGTGCACGGAGGTGAGCACAGCTCACTAATGAGTTGGGAACATGTGTTTAATGGATACTAGTTACAGCAAAAGCAGGTATATTGCATGTTAATCAACCAATCCAACAGGGTCGAGCTATTTAACAATGTATAAAGTATCCATGTAGCCTCCATCCTGGTTTTTCCTTTATCCTTCAATACCACTGGAATAGAGACAAGGAAATTTTAACTGACACAGCGTTGAGGCTACTGCTGCTATTCAACATCTGCATGTACTAGAGGCTTAAGCCAATGCTACTGGTGCTGCTGACAATAGGCCTAGGCCGAGAAAGAGAAGAGTGTTCAGGCCCAGGATAACTTTCCAGGTGTTACTTGAGCTGGAGATTGTAGAGTGCTACAGGCTGGACAGGGTCACATTTTGAGCTCTGCTGCCCTCAACTCAGAGTCAGAGCCAACTAAGGGGAATCCATCCCAGTGGAAACTAAGGTATGTGTAACCCTTAGAATATTAGCTACAGGTACCTTTCAAAGACTAACTGGTGACATGATAGAGGTGTCACAGGCATCAGCCTCCAGGATCCTCCACCAATTTCTGGTTAACATGCTCATACATGCCAGTGAGCACATATTTTCCTCCATACATTTAAAGAGAGAGCCAGCAATATGGAACTGTTTTACCATGTAGTACACTAACCTGAAGTTCTGGGTGCAATAGATTGTATTCATGTACACATTATGGCACCACCTGGTGAGCAAGGTAGAATCTACATCAACCGCAAGGGATACCACTCCATCAACTGCCATGTAGTGTTTAATGCCTGGGGAATTATCTTAAATGTATATACTGGCAACCCTGACAGTTATCATAACTATCATATCTGGCACACATCACAGCTGTACCAGATGTTTGCAAGGGGGGACAACCCACAATGACATTTACTGGGGATGCTGGCTATGCCCTGGAACCATGGCTGATGACACCCATCAGAGGTGCACACACACACACATAGAAGAATACCATAATAAGGCACACACTCAACCGAGAAATATCAAAGAGCATGTGTTTGGGCTTTTGAAGACATGGTTCCAGTGCTGAGATATATCCGTTGGAGCCCTACAGTATGATCCATGCACTTGTACACATATATTCATAGTATGTGCTATACTCCACAATCTGATCCTGCAGAAACAGCAGCAGCAGGATCAGCAAGAGGAAGGGACACACATCCACCCACCAATGCCTAGGTCACCACCGCTACAGTCAGAGGAGGACTCAGAGGACGAACCCCCAGCTGCTGTCCCTGTAGGCAAACATAGGCATGCTCAGTATGCCTTTGCTTTGGCTAAGAGACAACACAGAGGTTCATGGGCTCTTAGGTGTGTACTAATCTAATGACCCCGGAGCCTTTACAAGCCTAGCCCATAGAAGTGCCCTGGCACTGTGATGCCTGACATTCGTTCCAGTGCCTCTATCAAGTAGACCCACTGGAGTGCTCCCCGGGGTGACCCTTCTATTTCCCGTTCACTCATCAAGATTTCTCTTGAAGAGGGCCAGTGAAGTGCTCTGCTTGACATGTATGGGAAGTCTATTCCAGAGCATCAGAGCATGGGCAGTCTCTGGGTTATAAACATGTCCCTCCAGCATGTTATGTTGATTGTGGAAATGAGGTTTTTGGTCTCTAGAGTGTGCAGTGTGGAGGGATTGGGATTTCTTTAGATGTAGCATTTCTGTCAGAGCTGGGTCAGGCATGGCTTTGTAAGTCAAGCAGAGATTGCCTCTTAGTAGATGATATGAGACAGAGAATAGCTGGCATTTTTTGAGTCTGTCCATGTAGGACATGTGCTTAAGGCCTAGGATCCTCTTCATAAGGTACTTTTGTGGCCTCTCCAGCTGTTGCAGGTGTCTAGTGAGGTACATGCCAAATGTGGCATTATACTCTATGATTAGTCTAATGAGGGAAGAGTACAGAGAAATTATGACATCTTTCTTCTTGGATGCAAAACCCTTGGTAATAAGATGTGCCACATAGAAGGACTTTCTGACCACAGTGGCAAAGTGGTTGTCGAAGGAGAGGTTACTGTCAACCTGTGTCCTCAGATCTCTTATAACACCTTTAGTCTTCAGTGGGTTCCCATCAATGTGGTAATTATGGGAACTGATTTTTTCCCAAAAGTGATGACGATGCATTTTTTGGCATTAAGCTTAAGGCCATGATTTTGACACCAGTCATTGATCTCAGTGAGACCTTTCTGTAGGATGCCTGCATCACTTGGGGAGTTAATAATAGCCCCCATCTTGCAGTCGTCTGCAAACTTAGTCAGCCAGAGTCCCTCCATGTTAGCCTGGACTTCTGAGAAGTAGATGTCAAACAGGAGAGAACCCAAGACCGATCCCTGTGAGACTCCACTAATGACTGGTTGGCAGTCTGAATTGGAGTCCACTACTTTCACACTGTGGGTTCTATCTGTGAGCCAATTTGCAACCCACCTAATGATATAGGGGTTGATGCCTAGTTTGGTGAGTTTATCAATAATTCCTGAGTGAGGAATGGTATCAAAGGCCTTGGCCAGATCAAGGTAGGCTGTATGAACTGCCTTACCCTCATCCATAGCTCTGGTGACTGACTCAAAGAAGTCAACCAGGTTGAGTAGGCATAATATACATTTCACAAAACCAAATTGCGTAGGATCTAGAGTTTGGAGATTCTCTATATCCTTGTAAATTAGATTCATGCTGATGTGCTCCACAGCCTTACATATCAGACTCATCAGGCTAATGGGGCAATAATTTCCAGGGTCTATAGTTGCTCCTCCTTTATGGAGAGGGATAACTGTAGCAGTGCGCCATTCAGTAGGGACAAAGCCTGAGGTGAAGACTGTGAGTGAACAGGGCACACAGATGTAGTGCCAGTTTACTTTGTAATTCATGTAGAACACAGCCAGGTATATTGCCGTATCCAATGAAAGCTGTATTCTTGGCTTTGGACAATGCAGCTTTAACCTGTGCTGCAGTAATGCTGGGTGCCTGGCATTCTTCTGGTATTGAGATTGGTCCTTCAGGGGGAGAGAGAAGGGTAAAGTTGGCACTGAAGCTGTCGGACAGTATGTTGGCAATATCTGTTTGCTTAGTATAGGAGGTACCATTGTGCACATTCACTGATCACTCACATAGCACATTCACTGACCATCTAGGGATATAATACCTTTCTCCTACTCACAATAAATATAGGAAAATTGATGCCAGGCAACTCCCACAACCTTTACCTCATCATGTATTGGCAACCAGCCCTGAATTAATGGTGTCAACTGCTGCATTTGCAAGATAAGTCCTGAAAGTAGAGTGTATTCTTTAATAGTATCATGGCATATCCTTGTATTTCCTAACTTGGTGGAGTAAGCAAGTAAATAGTGGTGGATTTGTACAGAAAGTACTTTAATATGTAACACCAGACACTTACTTATATTTGTCCATTAGTACTTAGTAAGCCTCAGGCATGAAAGATTCAAACAGTCGTACCTCTGAAGAATTCTGATGTTCCCTGCATGGCCTCAGTATAGCACCATACCTCTGAACTGCTAAATATTAAAGACAGAAGTTAGAAAGTGATGATGCACATTGCAGTTTCAGACTTCAGACTTCAGAATTGTTTGTGTCATAACAGTAACTGAGGTTTGTATGCCTCCCCAAAAGAGGAGTATACCCCTATTCCTGCCATAACAGCAACTCAGCTATGCTACATGTGCCAACAGGAGGTACTGTCAGCCATGCAAGGAGAAGTAGGACATGTAGGACAGTGGATGTGTAACATATGCTAGCACAGTTAGCTTGAATTTTGCAAAGAATTACATGTATGAATTTTATAATTGTAACTTTACCTTCAACATTATGTAACCTTTATTGTATCATATTGCTTATGGAGCTTTTCTCCCCGGGCCTCCACTGAAAATGGGCACTTTCTGGTCCAGTAGACTCCCCCGGTAATCAAACCTAAACAAATAAATAAATAAATAAATAAATGTAATTTGTATATCAAACTGATTTGTACAGGTATGTGTGCTGAAAATGTATTTGTGAGGTCTGTTTGTGTTAAAATGCATCAACAGTGCACCCTACTGGAAGGAAAAGAAATATACATGCATTATTGTAACTGTTTAAATGTATACATTGTAACAGCATACACTGGGAGAGAAGAGGTTAATACACCTGACTCTAAAATATATCTGAAATTAAATTACTTGGTTTGGTTAAGCCATAAAGATGTTATCCCACAGTTTTGAATGGCACCAGAGATGCAATGTCTGTTTTAGAAAATAGTTGGTAGCTCCTGTAGGAAGAGTGAAATGAATTTATGGTTTCATGACTTCCAGCAACTGTATCACATCTGAGCAAAGCTCTATCTGTGTGTATTGTAGCACATGGTGCTAAACTCTGGAAGTTTCTAGTGATGGGGACAATGCAGGAAACAGAGTCAGATGATCAGATCTATCTGATGTCATTCTGTACAGAAATAATGTTTTACTATTAGAGGAGACTGAAGTCTCAGGAGCATTCTGTATTCTGTCTTGGATCTGATAACAAGGGCCACTCAACCACATTATCTTGCCTTTCTCCATTCAGTGCGTAGGAACAATAATTCTTTTAGTCATTCTGGAATAGACAGTGAGATTAGCTAAATACTGTTTTCTATTACTGTGTGAAACTTTCCATTGGTGTTATTTCTAATATTCCCTGTGGCTGAAATTCTGGTGTTTACTGTAAATATATATTTAGTATTTTAATGGTCTTTTATTATTTATTATTATTTATTATTAAATATATTAACGCTTTTCATTGTGGGTACCCTTGTAAGAGCCTTAAAGTAGTTGGCAGGGGTTCTGGTGGCAGTGATAACTACCTTATACCCTGGGCAGAAGGGGACACAGCAGGGGAATCTCTGTGTGTGTGTGTGTGTGTGTGTGTGTGTGTGTGTGTGTGTGTGTGTGTGTGTGTGTGTGTGTGTGTGCGCGTGCATGTGTGTGTGTGTGTGTGTGTGCGCACGTGTGTGTGCAAAGCAAATCTCAAAGCATGTGTGTGTTGGCTGCTTAAAGCAGGGACACAAAGCACTAGTTTCATAGAGAGAGTATAGGGCTTAGCTTGGAACTCCAGCTAAGGACTCAACTCTGAGCTGTGCTGATGGGGAGTCTTATTGGGGGTCTGGACAGATATAGCGAGTACCCAGCCCCCAAACTGAGTGCATTCCCTGGATGCTCTTAAGGGAAATTGTACTTGATGCAGAGAGGTCTGCATCTGGAAACACTCAGTGTACCCATTTGTATTCCAAGTGAATGACCCTCTCCAGTCTCAGTGGCAAGGATTCAGGCTCCTTGATTTCTGGACCAGAGTGGGTACAATCACATATTGGTGAGCAGTGATGTGGATACTGAACTTCTATAGCCTGTAAGCAGTTGTCACTAAAGGTGTGGATTCTCACAGCAGCCACACGGTGATCATTCAGAGTTTCATATCACAACAGTTTTTATTTATTTTTTGTTAGTTTAGTTCAGTCAGGGAGCGCAGGCAAAAATGTCAACAGAGGATTAAGGCAAGCTGACAAAGAACCTGGCCAAGGTGTGTGAAGCCAGAGGACTGGTGTACACTAACCTGACTAAAGAGGAAATTACTTCAGCCTTAATTGCAGCTGTAGCCCAAACCAGCAACCAGGAGGATAACCAGACTGGTGATGGGAATTTGCAACCCTCAGAAACAGAACAGTGTCCTTTTTCCTCAGAGGACTTAAAAATCCATCTGGAGTTAAAGAGACTTCAGCTGGAGACCAACCATTTAGAATTATAAAGACTGCAGCATTTGGGGGCTGAAGAAAATGAGAAGCAGTGTCAGCATGAGAGGGAAATGCTGACTCTTAGCCAGGGTCACGGAGGTAATGGGGAGGGGAATAACCAAATCCCAGAAGCAACAAAGGTCAGTAAATTTCTTCCACAATTTACAAAGGGTGATAATTTTGATAGTTTGATTCATATATTTGAAAGAGTATCCGAACAGTATAATGCTGACCAAGGGCTCTGGGTCTGGTCCCTGACCCCCTTACAGCATGGTAAAGCTGAACTGCTGTTTCTAAGTTGTCTGATATTGTTTGCTTAAACTATGAAAAAGCCAAGAAATATTTACTTGGATGCTTTAAGTTAACACCTGAAGAATACTGAAAAAAGTCTCAAGAGAATAGACACAAGGCAGATGAAAGTGTGTGTGATTATATTGCTGAGTTAAACACTTATTTTCATAGGTGGATGAGGGGGTGTCAGGTCACCACATTTGAAGGGCTGGCAGACCTTTTGGTGAGGGAACAAAACCTTAACACTTCACCTGAGGACACGAGAATCTGGTTGGCAGACCAACAGTACACCTCTTCTGATGAGCTAAGGAAATAGAGGGATCGCTACTTAGCAAGCAGGGCATCACTGCACAGGAAAGGGATACCCAGTGCTGCACATAGATATAATGGAACCCATGGTGAGCAGCCTAAACTGACACAACAGAGTCTGCCAGTAACTCTTACTGAGGACTGGTGTACACTAACCTGACTAAAGAGGAAATTACTTCCCCAATATTATTCTAGCATGTCCAAAGGTCAGTTGTCAATCTCCTCTCTGGTCCAGCTGGTGAATCTGGGAATCTTGAGGCAATGTTACAACTGCCTCATGTACACAGACAACCCTCTCCTCCTCCCAACAAATTCCAACACATGTGAGAGATGCAACCATATAGCCAAACTGGAGGCTAAGCTCTCTCAACTCAATACTGGCATAACCAGTCAGGAGGAGAAGGAAACCACACTCACTACAATTCCAGTCTCCCATTGACCTACCACGACAGCAAACCAAACACATAATCACACAAAAACATACTCGGAGGCTCTAAATAAAGATCTGCCAAAGCAGCAGAGACCTCCAAACCAGACACCCAAGCAGCCGCTACCCCAAAACAAAACATGTGCAACACATATCTCACAAAGCCAGTGTGCCAAACAGTCACAGCCCTTAAGACTAAACAACACACCTGATACACTTGTAATAGGTGACTCTATCATCAGGCACACTGATGTCCCGCTCACCAGGATGAACAAGGAGAGGGTCACGGTGAGCAGCCTGTTGGTGCTAGGATCCGCCACATAACACAAGCACTCAGGTCACTCCAAGGCAAGTACAAATATGACTCAGTCATTGTCCGTGCTGGTGTGAATGACCTGAGACGTACCTCCCTGGACTACATGAAAAGAGACATAAAGGAGCTCTCTGAGCATGTAGCCCAGGCCGGTATGACCCTGACCTTGAGTAGCATCTTACCCTCACCAAGAATGATGCCACAATATGAAGACAAGATGATCAATTTCAACAATTGGCTTAAGTACTGGTGTCATTCAAAGGAGATCCAATGCCTGTCAGCTTGGGATGATATGCTCGACAAGCCACGATGCTTCGCTAGGGATGGCTTGCACCTGTCACCCCTGGGCTTTTGGATATTGGCAAAGGCTCTTGCTACCCCCATAGTGCCTTTTTTAGGCAAGGCTCAAAAGACAAACCCACCTCCATAGGTATCACAAGGGATAAGAAACTAAGAGTAATGCTACTCAATGCCAGAAGTCTAAACCTCAAGATGCACGCACTCGAAACTCTCCTTAGCATGGAGAACACTGATATCTGTGCAGTAACAGAAACCTGGTTCAGGGCTCCCGAGAGCACCCCAGCATACCAGGTTATACCTCATACCATGCTTTTCGGCCCCAAAACTTGGACCGAACCACAAAAGGAGGGGGAGTATCGATATTCATCAAAGATACCCACACCTCCAGGTTGGTGGCAAAGCACGAAGCATCAGAGACTATCCATGTGCAACTAACAGTGGGTAAAACTGCCTTCCAGTTTATAGCCTGCTACAGACCACCCTCCCAAACCCAGGAACCCCACTCGGCCTTCCTGAGAACACTGGAAAATATGAAGGTCATTCCAAACACCATTATATTGGGCGACTTCAACTACCCAAACATAGACTGGGAGCATTACTCTAGCTCCAACAACCTAGCCCAAAGGTTCCTAGAATTTATAAACTCAAATGCTATGGAACAATTTGTTACCACTCCCACAAGAGGGGAAAAATACTGGACCTGATCATCACCAACATGGGGACTCTATGCTCCAGACCAGAAGTGTATCCCTCACTGGTAAGATCAGACCATAAACTAATCTCACTGGATATTCACATCCCGACCCCACCCCCTGCCCAGAAAACCACAGTGAAAAACTTCTCTAAAGCAAATTTCACACTCCTCAAAACTGAGGTGGAATCCTTCAAAGCCCCCGGGTCTGTGGAAAATACGGCCCATACCGCAGAATCCTTTATAAACGCATTCTATGAACACCTTCAGGAATGCATGGATCATGTGATCCCAAATAAAACCAAGACCCAATCCTCCAAAGGCAGACGTCCTGTCTGGTGGACCCCAGCCATAAACAAACTATACAATAGAAGGAGGAAGCTACTAAATAATAGAGCAAAATTCCAAAAAGGGAAGGCATCACTGATCAGTATTAGCAAAAAACTACGGGCACACATAAAATTGTCTAAGGCCAGCTTCGAGAGAAAAATTGCACAGGACACTAAGGATAATCACAAAGCTTTCTTTAGTTATGTTAGGAACCTGGGTGGTAATTCACAGATATGCTCAGAATTAGTCCAAAATGACAAAAAATACACCGAACCCACAGACATTGCCAACATCCTAGCTGACAGGTTCAGCGCAAACTTCTTCCCCCCCCCACCAAAAGGGCAAATATCTATCCCAGCAGAGTGCTGCCCCCCTGACATCTCAGATGCTCAGGTAAGAGCCACCCTCTCCAAAGCAGAAAACACAGCATCAATGGGACCAGATGGTGTCCCAGGCTGCGTCCTACATAAACTCCAAGAAGAGCTAAACCCAAACATAAAACTACTGTTCAATCTCAGCCTTACTACAGGATATGTGCCCAAAGAGTGGTGTACAGCAACAGTGGTCCCTCTCCATAAAGGTGGTGCCTCAACGGATCCTGGAAACTATCGCCCCATAAGCCTGACTAGCTTGGTCTGCAAAGCTATGGAAAGGATCATCATGGACCTCATAAATAAAGATATTGGGGACCTACAAACACTGGATCCTACCCAGTTTGGCTTTGTTAAGGGCAGATCCTGCCTCTTAAACCTGGTTGATTTCTTTGAAACAGTCACCAAGGCCATTGACGAGGGAAGGTGGTCCACACAGCCTACCTGGACCTCGCAAAAGCCTTCGATACAATACCCACTCGGGCATTATAGATAAGCTCACCAGCTTAAATATAAACCCCTATGTCACTAGATGGATTGCAAACTGGCTCAAGGACAGAACCCACATGGTTAGAATTGCTGGAGCCATGTCAGACTCCAAACCAGTTACAAGTGGTGTCCCACAAGGCTCAGTCCTGGGACCTCTCTTGTTCGGTATATATTTCTCGGAGGTACAGGCCAACAAGGAAGGACTGTGGCTGACCAAGTTCGCAGATGACTGCAAACTGGGCACCATAATCGACTCTCCAGCCGACACAAGCATCCTCCAAAAGGGCCTCATAGAAACAGACAACTGGTGCCAGAGCCATGGCCTCAAGCTAAATGCCAAAAAGTGTATAGTCATCTCCTTTGGCAAAAACAAAGTGCCCACAAATTACCACATAGGTGGTAATCCATTAAGTACAGAAGAAGTAATTAGGGACCTGGGGACCCAAGTTGATAGCAATCTCTCATTTGACAACCACGCGGCCAAAGTGGTTAGAAAAACATTTTATATAGCCCACCTAATCATGAAGGGATTCACATCTAGATCAGGGAAGGTCATCGTGCCTCTTTACTCATCCCTCATCAGGCCCATAATTGAGTACAATGCCCCTTTTTGATGTACCTTACCAGACACCTGCAGCAACTGGAAAGACCCCAAAAGTACCTCACCAAGAGGATCAAAGGGCTCAAACAGATGTCATATGCTGCCCGGTTAAAGAAACTCCAGCTCTACTCAGTGGCATACCACCTGTTCAGAGGCGATCTGTGCCTGACATATAAAGCCATGTCCAACCCGGAATTAATGGACATGCTGCACCTCAGAAAATCCAAATCCCATCGAGCTACGCGCTCGAGAGACTTGAACCTCAGCACTGAAATAAATAGGACATGCTGGAGGGACAGATTCATAACCCAGAGGCTCCCTTCATTCTGGAATAAAATCCCAGTCCAGGTTAGGCAGAGTCCCTCATTGACTCTCTTCAAGAGGAATCTTGATGATTGGATGGGAGATCGTAGGTTTACCCCGGGTATCACTTCTGTGTCACTGTTAGACAGAGGCACAGTATACTAATCTCGAAAAAGGGCATAGCAAAATAAATTTAAAATGGGTGGCGAAAGCCAAACACATTCTGGCTAGGCTTATAAATGCCCTAGGGCAGATAGCCTAGTATGAACCTATGAACCTATGAACTGGGGAAGCCATTAGTTAAGGTACACAGCCAGGATCATGGGTTAAATGTTTTAAATATAACCAGTGGGGCCATGTAGCATATAGATGTCCACGGAAGCAAGGTGGGGAAAAAGGTGGGGGCACCAGCAAGTGGGAATAACAGGGTCTATATTAGAACATCGAAGTTACAGAACTTTGAATGTTCTAATATCGACCCCTAGTAACCGAAAACTGATAACATCGAAAATTCAGAACAGCAAATTTTTTCCTAGGGAAAAAAAATCGCTGTTCCAAACACATACACACAACATAACAGCAATCCACACACATACACCTAAAATCTTACATCTAATCCTACACTAAACTGTACATACACCACTATCTACCCACTTACCTTAAGCCAAACCCTAACCTTGAGGTCCATCACTATCGCACACACACCTCACCCGCGCCCTAACCCTAACTCACCTACCCTGCCCTAGCTCCCACGTCCACACATTCGCACACTTACCTGACCCATGCCCTAACCCTATCTCACCTAACCCGCCCTAACCCTCACATCCACACAATCGCACACTTACCTGAACCTGACCCGTAACTTTCCACCACAGTGCTGAAAATTGCGAAGCGACAGGAACGGACAACCGAATTCTTTCCCTAGGAAAGAATTCGGTTTTCTGAAACTTCGCTATTTTCAGCTTTCGCTTATTAGGGTTCAATATTAGAACTTTTGAAGTTCTGAAACTTCGATGTTCTAATATAGACCTGGAATAACAGTATGCCAGTGGTAAGATGTCTGGAGAAAACAGGGGTACCAAACTATCACAAGAAGTTATATTCTATCTTAGTGGATGATAAACAGGCCACTGGTAAGAGAGACACAGCATCTGACATAACCATTGTTAGGCCTGCTGTGGTTAAAAGGAGTAGTACTTGCTTGGACAGTCCATTCCAGTCAGAGCTTTAGCAGGTACTGCACTCCAAATGTCTTTGGACAAAGTTCACCTTGACTGGGAGGGTGGAAAAGGAAGCAAGCAAGTAGGTGTGTTCGAGAATATCCCTGAAGATGTCTTGATAGAGAATGATTTTGATAATGCAGTACCTTGTGTGCATGCAGTTATATTCAGTCAGGCTTGGAGACAGGCATGTGAGTCTGGTAGCCTGAGGGAGACCCAGACAGACACTCCACCTGAAGCCGTGGCTGGTGGTGTGGTTATTTAGGGAAGGGAGCTACCCTGTAGCAATGATACTGAAGATTAGCCACAGCTGCTGGTAGGTACTGATGTTCCCCTGAGCAGAGTGACTGGAAGGGTAGAGGTGATTGGTAGCACCTAGGCTGACAGTGAGGCACTGCTGTCAGAGGATACCAGAGCTGGGAAGAATCACAAAAGTACAGCTGAGACATGCTCAGCTTCTCAGACCCTACACTAAAAGGCTTGAGGGAGGTAGCTAGGGAGGCACCTGATTCTCAAGGAAAAGAGGAGTCTGCATACTGGAACAAAGGGTTACTGTATAGAGAGTGGACTCCTGATGTAGAGTAGAATGTGAGATAATACAGCAGTTGGTAGTGCCTAGAGCCTACCATCTGGCACTTTTAACCACAGCCCATGGCATTCCTTTTGCAGGTCATATGGTAATAAAGTGTACAAAGAGACATATTATGCAGAACTTTTATTGACCTGGGATTGCAAGGGATGTAACAGGGTACTGCAGAGCCTGTAAGCAGTGCCCAAAAGTAGATAAGGCAGGAGACAAGGTCAAAACTCATTTTATGGCTTTGCCTGTGATTGAGAAGCCATTTCAAAGACTAGCTATGGATACTGTGGGGTCTTTGAGTACCCCAAGCTTCACAGGGAAGAAGCATATCCTGGTTGTAGTAGTAGATTATGTTACTAGATACCCTGAGGCAGTTGCTATGTCCTCCACTGAGGCAGAAAACATGGCAAATGCTTTGTTAGAGATTTTCAGCAGGGTAGGTTTCATGAGACAAATAGGGACTGACAGAGGTGCCAGTTTCATGTCAGACCTGCTGGCTTGTCTATGGAAGCACTGTGGGATGAAGCACTTAAGACCACCTCCTACCATCCTCAGACTAATGGTCTTGTAGAGAGGTTAAATTTTACACTAAAGACCATTCTATGGGAATTTGCAAACCAGTTGACAGAGAGTGGGAAAAAAATTGCCCCATCTGCTGTTTGCTTACAGAGACATACCCAAGGAATCCATAGTTTTTTCAGCCTTTGAGTTGCTGTATCAACATATGATGAGGAGGCTTTTAGATTTGATTCATGATGAGTTGGAGGATGAGTGAATCCCACAAGGAGTTTGTTGTGGCATATGTCCTAAACCTCAGAAGAAGCCTAACAGCAGAAAAGGGTATGGTATTACAGGAATGCTCGAGCCAAAGAGTATGCTGTGGGGCAGCAGTTGATAATTCACATTCCTGTCAAACACAATAAGCTGCAGGCAGCTTTGGAGGGACCATTCAAAGTGGTAAGGAACATCAGTGATGTTATCTACATGGTACAACTGCTAGACAGGAGGCAGGGGCACAAATTATGCCATGTTAACATGATGAAACCTTACCATGATAGGGTGGCTCCTCATGCTAAGTATTTGAACAAGAAAGCAGGAGGAGTCTGAGGATGATCTATGGCTAGAACAAGTCAGCCAGTAAAATGCTAAGCTACTCTGATGGAATCGGGATTGCAGGCATATGATATGACAGTGCAGCACTGTAGTGGGTTCAGCAATGCCAAGGCAGATGGGATCTCAATACAGGGTATTGAGTAATGCATTCCCAGATATGCTCATTCCTCTCAAGCAGTGTTTCTGAAGGGGAACTTGAAAAACTAGCTTGAGTCTTCAAAGGGGGAGAGATATGATAATAGGAGGTACTGCCAACCATGACAGGAGAAGTAGAACAGTGGATGTGTAACATATGCCAGCACAGATAGCTGGAAGTTTGTAAAGAATTATATGCCATTTATATATCAAACTGGTTTGTACATATGCTTGTGCTGAAAATGTATTTATGAGGTTTGCTTGTGTTAAAATGCATTAAAAGTGCACCCTCCTGGAAGGAAAAGAAATTTACATGCATTATTGTAACTGTTTAAATGTATACATTGTTAACAGCATATACCGGGAGAGAAAAGGTTAATCCACCTGACTTTAAAATGTATCTGAAATTAAATTACTTCATGAGTTATGTCATAAAGATGTTATCCCACAGTTTTGAATGAAACCAGAGGTGCAACGTCTGTGCTAGAGAATAGTTAGTAGCTCTTGTAGGCAGAGTGAAATGGTTTTATGGTTTTATGACTTCCAGTATTTGCACCATGTCTGAGCAAAGCTCTAGCTGAGTGTATTGTAACACATAGATGCTATACCCTGGTAGCTTCTAGTGATAGGTGATAGTGTGGGAAGCAGAGTCAGATGACCAGATGTACATTCTGTACAGAAATAGAGTTTTAATATTAGAGGAGACTGAAGTCTCTGGAGCATTCTGTATTCTGTCTTGGATCTGACAAGGGCCACTCACCCACATTATCTAGCCTTGCTCTATTCAGTAAGTAGGAACAATAATTATTTTAGTCATTCAGGAATAGATAGTGAAACTAGCTAAATACTGTTTTTCTATAACTGTGTGAAACTTTCCATTGGTATTATTTTTAATATTCCCTGTGGCTGAAACTCTGGTGTTTACTGTAAATAGATATTTAGTATTTTCATGTTCTTTTATTATTTATTAGATTAGAGGAACAAGAATTGTTATGGCAATTATGTACTAATGCACACGTATACCCAGGAATTAATGATATCTGTTCCATCAAATGTTTGCTCAGATTAAGAGCCTTGGAACGTTGATAGTTATATTTTTATATGTAGTGATATGTGTATATACACATTTTTTACATATTATGTTAATGCATAGTGAATGCATTGGTTATGATCTATATGTTTATAATATATTATATATTGCATATAGATTATGTTTTCTAGTTGATGTATGGGAGAGTGTAGGTTTAATTTTATTTTAAAAATATTAAAACCAAAAAATAATAGTGTTGAATTTAAAGTAACAGGATATATCCTTTTTAAATTTTTAGTTATGTTCTTGGTACTATACTTTTTTTTATTTTACTTTATTTATTTGGGGTAGGTTTAATTATTCAATTAATTGCTTAATGGTGCTAACGTTTTTGTAACGTCATAAATTAATGTGATTTAAAGCCTTAGTATTTGTCAGTTCAAATGTCTGAAGAAGTGCATGTATCTGTCGTGCATGAAAGCGCTTACTATTAAAACATTTGTGGAACTGTTTTTTGCGACTTCTGGACTCCTATTTTCCTTTGTGTTTTTTAATTTTATTTATTAAATATATTAGAACTTTTCATTGTGGCTGTTCCTTTTCAGAAAATATTTAAGTTTTGAGAGTATATGCACATATTTATTTGGTGGTAACTCTTGCCACTCCTGAAAGCCTTGCTGTTTGGTCAACATTACCATTTGTATTAATATTAATTTCACTCAGTATAATTGAGAACCCTTGTAAAAGCCTTAAAGTAACTGGCAGGGGTTCTGGTAGCAGTGATAACTATCTTATACTCTGGGCAGAAGGGGTACAGCAGGTGAATCTGTGCCAGCCTTTCCCAGGGTGTGTGTGTGTGTGTGTGTGTGTGTGTGTGTGTGTGTGTGTGTGTGTGTGTGTGTGTGTGTGTGTAAATCAAATCTTGGAAAGTGTGTGTGTCAACTGCTTGGAGCAGGGATACAAAGCATTGATTTCACAAAGAGGGTTTGGGAGGATTTATCTTGGAACCCCAGCTAAGGACTCAACTCTAAGCTGTATCAATGGGGAGTCTTATTGTGGGGCTGGGCAGATATAGTGAATAATATGTCCCCAGACTGAGCATGTTCCCTGGGTGCTCTGAAGAGAAATTGTGCTAGATGCAGTGAGGTCTGCATCTGGAAATACTGAGTGTATCCATTTGTATTCCAAGTGAATGTCCCTCTCCAGTGTCAGTAGTGAAGATTCAGGCTCCATGATTACTGGCCCATCATGGGGACCTCACACTACCCCCAAAAGAACAGTATATGCGTGTTTGTGCTCTCCAACCTGGACTGCATATCATACTATTCCCAGTCAATATCCTCTAAAAACCTCAGCTTTGGCCAGCTAACAACTTGGTTATATTCAAATGGACGTATAAGAGAATTTAAGTACCTTTATCTGCACTTTTTAAAAAAAAAAAATACAGTATTTAATTTGATTTAAACTGTGTTGAAGGAATATTAACTGAACTGGCAGTTTTTCTGCTCTTCTGCTCTTTGGTAACTTGAACAGAAGCTAGTGTTTGCTGAATTTTGTTATTTGCTAGTAATTACTGGTGTGGGGGTAGCCACATTCTTTGATTTCCTGTCCTTGCCTAGTTAAGTGGTGCATTGTGAAATCTTTTCTGCTTAAAAACCTCAGCTTTGGCCGGCTAACAACTTGGTTATATTCAACTGGACGTATAAGAGAATTTAAGTACCTTTATCTGCACTTTTTAAAAAAAATACAGTATTTAATTTGATTTAAACTGTGTTGAAGGAATATTAACTGAACTGGCAGTTTTTCTGCTCTTCTGCTATTTAGTAACTTGAACAGAAGCTAGTGTTTGCTGAATTTTGTTATTTGCTAGTAATTACTGGTGTGGGGGTAGCCACATTCTTTGATTTCCTGTCCTTGCCTAGTTAAGTGGTGCATTGTGAAATCTTTTCTGCTTAAAAACCTCAGCTTTGGCCGGCTAACAACTTGGTTATATTCAACTGGACGTATAAGAGAATTTAAGTACCTTTATCTGCACTTTTAAAAAAAAAAATACAGTATTTAATTTGATTTAAACTGTGTTGAAGGAATATTAACTGAACTGGCAGTTTGTCTGCTCTTCTGCTCTTTAGTAACTTGAACAGAAGCTAGTGTTTGCTGAATTTTGTTATTTGCTAGTAATTACAGGTGTGGGGGTATCCACATTCTTTGATTTCCTGTCCTTGCCTAGTTAAGTGGTGCATTGTGAAATCTTTTCTGCTTAAAAACCTCAGCTTTGGCCAGCTAACAACTTGGTTATATTCAACTGGACGTATAAGAGAATTTAAGTACCTTTATCTGCACTTTTAA
This sequence comes from Protopterus annectens, assembly GCF_019279795.1. Taxonomy (NCBI): domain Eukaryota; kingdom Metazoa; phylum Chordata; order Ceratodontiformes; family Protopteridae; genus Protopterus; species Protopterus annectens. Next base: position 722,717,571 of record NC_056751.1, on the reverse strand, counting down.
AAAAAAAAAAAATACAGTATTTAATTTGATTTAAACTGTGTTGAAGGAATATTAACTGAACTGGCAGTTTTTCTGCTTGGTGGCCTTGAAACTGCCCGCCCCTCAGCCTGCCTCTGGGCCCCTCTCATTTGCTCACTCAACTGAGTGCAGTGAGATCATATTCTGATTTCAGGCACTCATACTGTGTACAAATAGAGCATCTGGGAAACAGACAAAAAAAATTAAGCTCATTTCCTGCCTTTCCTGTTAAGTGGTATAGACTATTTGTAGGCTTCTGAGCCCCCAAGCCCTTCTGTGTTTGAGGGAAGCCTTCTAGCTTGTTTTTTTTTCTTATAACTAGCCAGTTTTCTAGTTTCAGCTCTCAAATCTGTTTCTTTGATCTCAGCACTTGTTCAGATAAAAAAAAAAAAAAAAAATTTCATCTGCTTTTACTGTACTTGTGTTTCTACCTACTTCATTTTACTTTTGCATCATCTTAAAAATACTCAATTGTATTTATTACTGCTTGGTGTAACTCATTCTAAGCCTTTTCGTTTAAACACTTGGGCTTCGGACCAGTTGTTTTGCACAGAGAGGGTTTGTGGTCTGCACTGTTGTGGCAGAACAGTTAGCTTACATCCTTCTAGGTTGGGAACTGCTGATTGAGGGCTCAGTGTCTGTAATTCTAAAAGTGTATTAATTCTGGTTTAAGCACTTGGGCTTTCAGGCCAGTTATTTTACATTAAGAGGGTTCGTGGTCTGCACTCTTGTGGGAGGAAAGGCTGGACTCTGCCCTTCTGAGCTGGGAATTTCTGGTTAAAGGCTTATAGTGCATGCATATCTGAACTGCTTCTTACTGAAGTTGGTGCGCCTTGTTTGCTGTGGCATAGACTGGATTCGGGCCTGCTGGATCTAGCGTTGTTTGTGTAACTTGAGCACTAATCCAGGCATTCTCTAAAGTATTCAATTGTATTTATTACTGCTTGGTTGTAACTTGATTAAAGTGTAGCTATCATTCTAAGTCTTTTGGATTAAGCATTTGGGCTTCAGACCAGTTGTTTTACATTAGGAAGGTTTGTGGCAAGCACTGTGGTAGCAGGACAGGTAGCTTTCATCCTTCTAAGTTGGGAACTGCTGATTGAGAGTCCAGTGTCCAAGTGTATTAGTTCTGGTTTAGGCACTTGGGCTTCAGGCCAGTTATTTTACATTAAGAAGGTTCGTGGTCTGCACTCTTGTGGGAGAAGAGGCTGGACTCTGCCCTTCTGAGCTGGGAATTTCTGGTTAGAGGTTTATAGTGCCTGAATATTTGAACTGTATCTTACTGAAATTGGTACACCTTGTTTGCTCTAGCATAGACTAGATCCAGGCCTGCTAAATCTAGCTTTGTTTATATGCTTGTTGTTTGTTTGCTTGTTATTTCCTGGAAGCTAATTCCACCTAATACGGCTTCTCAGCTTCTGTGGATCACTAGTGATATCTGCATTGCTTACTGTACTTATTTCCTTGTTTCACTTGAAAGAAAGTTACTGTTTGTCGTTTTTGCATTTAGTTACTTGTAACACATTGCACTCAAGTTACCTGGCACTTGCTCACTAAAGCAATTATATAAGTCAGCACTAAAAATTAAAAGCACTACACCCTCACTCCCCACTGGCCCTTGTTTTCAAATTATTAAGGAATTCCCAATATTATTCTAGCATGTCCAAAGGTCAGATGTCAATCTCCTCTCCGGTCCAGCTGGTGAATCAGGGAATCTTGAGGCAATGTTATAACTGCCTCATGTACACAGACAACCCTCTCCTCCTCCCACATAACACAAATACTTGCGAGAGATGCAGCTATTTAGCAAAACTGGAGGCTGAGCTCTCTCAACTCAGGACTGGCAAGACCAGACAGGAGGAGAAGGCAACTACACACACCACAAAACCAGCCTCACATAATGCTACCACACCACTGAATCAAACAGATAAACACACAAAGACATACGCGGAGGCTCTGAGTAAAAATTTACCTAAACAGCAGAGGCCTCCAAAGCAGACACCCAAACAACTGCTACCTCAAGACACCCCACAAGCAACACATAAACCACAAAAGCAGTGTGCAAAGCAGTCACAGCCCTTAAAGCCAAATACAACACCAAACATACTTGTCATAGGTGACTCCATAGTCAGACACACTGACGTCCCACTCACCAGGCTGAACAAGGAGAGGGTCACAGTAAGCTGCCTATCAGGCGCTAGAATCCGCCACATAACACAAGCACTCGGGTCACTCCATGGCAAGTACAAATATGACACAGTCATTGTCCATGCTGGTGTGAACGACCTGAGACGTACCTCCCTGGACTACATGAAAAGAGACATAGAGGAGCTCTCTGATTATGTAGCCTAGGCAGGTATGACCCTAACCCTGAGCAGTATCCTTACTTCACCAAGAATGATACCACAATATAGAGACAAGATGATCAGCTTTAACAATTGGCTTAATGTCTGATGTCATTCAAAGGGGATCCAGTGTCTGTCTGCCTGGGATGACATGCTTGACAAGCCACGCTGCTTCGCAAGGGACGGCTTGCACCTGTCACCCCTGGGATTCCGGATATTGGCTAAGGCTCTTGCCACCCCATAGTGCCTTTTAGGCAAGGCTCAAATTCTAAACCTACCACCCTAGAAAACAAAAATGGGAAGAAACTGAGGGTAATGCTGCTCAATGCCAGAAGTCTAAATCTCAAAATGCACGCACTCGAGGCCCTTCTCAGTATGGAGAACATCGATGTCTGTGCTGTAACTGAAACCTGGTTCAAGGCTCCTGAGAGCACCCCAGCACTATTAGGTTTTACCTCATATCATGCATTTCGGCCCCAAAACCCGGACCACACCACAAAAGGAGGGGGTGTATCCATATTCATATTCATAAAGGATACCCACACCTCCAGGTTGGTGGCAACGCACAAAGCTTCGGAAACCATCCAGGTGCGACTAACCATAGGCAAAACTGCTCTACAAATTGTAGCATGCTACAGGCCACCCTCTCAAACTCAGGAACCCCACACAGCCTTCCTGAAGACACTGGAGGGTATAAATGTATCTCCAAACACCATCATATTGGGTGACTTCAACTACCCGAATATAGACTGGGAACATTACTCAAGCCCCAACTTTCTAGCCCAATGGTTCCTGGAGTTCATAAATTCAAATGCCATGGAACAGCTAGTCACTGTTCCCATGAGAGGAGAAAATATACTAGATCTCATTATCACAAACATGGGGACAAAATGCTCCACACCGGAAGTATATCCCTCATTGGTAAGATCTGATCATAAACTAATCTCACTGGAAATCCACATCCCGCCCATACCCCAAACAAAAAAGACCACAGTGAAGAACTTCTCTAAAGCAAACTTCACACTACTCAAGACTGGTGTGGTATCCTTCAAGGCCCCTGAGACAGTGGAAACCACAACCCAAGCTGCGGAAGCCCTTACAAATGCCTTCTATGAACACCTCCAGGACTGCATGGATCAAGCAATCCCAAATAAAACCAAGACTCTTTCCACAAAGGGCAAACGTCCAGTCTGGTGGACCCCAGCCATTAACAAACTTTACAATAAGAGGAGAAAGCTATTACATGATGGAACAAAATCCATAAAAGGGAAGTCACCCTGATCATTATTAGTAAAAAATACGAGCACTCATAAAATCAACTAAGGCCAATTTTGAGAGAAAAATTGCCATGGATTCAAAGGACAATCATAAGGCCTTTTTCAGCTATGTTAGGAACCTGGGTGGAAACTCCCAGATATGCTCAGAATTAGTCCAAAATGATAAAAAAATCACTGAACCCACAGACGTTGCCAACATACTGGCAGACAGGTTCAGTGCAAACTTCACCCCCCTCTCCCCTCCTAAAGGAGAGATAACTATCCCAGCGGAGTGTAGCCTCCCAGACATCTCAAATGCGCAGGTGAAAGCTGCTCTCTCTAAAGCTAAAAACACAGCATCAATGGGACCGGATGGTGTCCCCGGCTGTGTGCTACATGAGCTAAATGAGGAATTAAACCCGCATATAAGGCAGCTGTTTAATCTCAGCCTTACCACAGGATACATGCCCAAGGAGTGGCGTACGGCAACTGTGGTCCCACTCCTCAAAGGCGGTGCCTCTACGGACCCTGGTAATTACCGTCCCATAAGCTTAACAAGTCTAGTCTGCAAAGCTATGGAGAAGATCATAATGGAGCTCATAAACAAAGATATAGGGGACTTGCAGACATTGGACCCGAACCAGTTTGGCTTCGTCAAGGGAAGATCATGCCTTTTGAACTTGGTCGACTTCTTCGAAACAGTCACCAAGGCCATTGATGAAGGAAAGGCAGTCCATACAGCCTACCTTGACCTTGCAAAGGCTTTCAACACAATACCCCACTCGGGCATTGTAGAAAAACTTACCAGCTTAAATGTAAACCCATATGTCACAAGATGGGTTGCAAACTGGCTTAAGGACAGAACCCACAGGGTTAGAGTTGCTGGCGCTATGTCAGACTCCAGCCGGTCACAAGTGGTGTCCCACAGGGCTCGGTCCTTGGCCCCCTATTGTTCGGCATCTACTTTTCAGAAGTACAGGCCAACATGGGAGGACTTTGGCTGACAAAGTTTGCAGACGACTGCAAACTGGGCGCCATAGTGGAAAGTGCATCGGACACGGATATCCTTCAGAAGGGACTCACGGAAACAGATAGCTGGTGCCAGAGCCATGGCCTGAAGTTAAACGCCAAAAATGTATAGTCATACCCTTCGGGAAAAACAAGGTAACCCCAAGCTACCATATAGGTGGCAATCCACTAAGCACAGAAGAGGTTATCAGGGACCTGGGGACCCAGGTTGACAGTGGCCTTTCTTTTGACACTCACGTTGCTAAAGTGGTTAGAAAGACCTTCTACATTGCCCACCTGATCATGAAGGGATTCACATCCAAATCTAGTGAGGTCATTGTTCCCCTGTACTCTTCACTTATCAGACCTATGATCGAGTACAATGCCCCATTCGGGATGTATCTCGCCCGACATCTGCAGCAATTGGAGAGACCCCAAAAGTTTCTCACCAAAAGGATAAAGGGACTCCAAAATCTGTCATATGCTGCCAGATTTAAGAAACTCCAGCTCTATTCAGTCGCATACCGTCTGCTCAGAGGTGACATGTGCCTGACATACAAGGCCATGTCCAACCCGGAATTAATGGACATGCTCCACCTCAAAAAATCCAAATCCACCAAAACCACTAGAGCAAGCGACTTAAACCTTAGCACGGATATAAATAGGACGTGCTGGAGGGATAGATTTATCACTCAGAGACTCCCTATGCTGTGGAATAGAGTCCCGGTCCATGTGAGGCAGAGCACCTCGCTGGCTCTGTTCAAGAGAAATCTTGACCTGTGGATGGGAGATCGTAGGTTTACCCCGGGAATCATCTCTGTGTCACTGCTGGACAGAGGCACAACAAACTAATGGGTACAGTATTTTTTCATATAAGGGGTGGCGTAAGCCACAAAAATTCGGGCTAGGCTTATAAATGCCTTGGGGCAGATAGCCTAGTATAAACCTATGAACCTATGAACCTATTAAGGCCAATGATATAGAAGAGCTTACACACTGCATGTGTTAGATAACAGATGAATGATCAAGAAACACAGAAAGGTAATATAGCTGTATATGTGTAAGCATAATTATGACAGGCTGTGTGATCACAAACTGTTCTATGTTCAAATATAGTAAAGAGAATTAAATGATTAAATGTACAAATCACAGCTGTTTTGATGGCAGTGTACATTCTGATGCAGTTGGTTGTGTGAAGAATTACTTCATTTTGTTGATGCAAAGCTGTTTGTGTGGCAAAGAAGACTAAGGTATCCCCCCTGTTTTCTGAAGCTCTGTTGATGTGAGGGTTCAAATACTGAAATATGTAGAAATTTGTCAAGTGTACTATCAATTTTTGCTGTGCTTTTACAGATATTGTGCATGTGTTCCTTAGTTTTAGCATCTTTTCCTCTTTGTCTTCTTTTAATTCCACTTTTGTACAATGCACAGTGTCCCAAAAACAAACTTATTTGGTTAAGCATATCTTGTTTGCATGATGTGCAGCATTGCAAAAACAGGGGAAAACCAGATTGCCTAGAAAATAGACACCCAAAAATAGAAAAACAGATACATTTGATTAATGCATTTAGTCATCGCAAAAGGCTAGCCTGCATTGCAGATGGGACTGGGGTGTAGTAGCAAACATTAGCAATACAGCTTGCATTTGTGCACTGCTTCCATGTGTGTAAACAAGCCTATCTCTCAGTGCATTTTGTTAACCATTGCACATATCCAATGCTCATTGCACTATGGAATTGTATATATTAGTAGTTATCTTTATTGTCCAGTTCCTTTGTAAGACATACAACTACATGTGGAAACATTGCAAACTAAGGGCACAATATAAGTATATGTCATATATCTACACTACATGGGATCCATTTGCCCCCCGAACCATCCTAAACAAGCACTATAACTTTGGGGTATCATTACTTTTTCTACACATGTACCAACCATCTATACATAATCTTGTGTGCCCACTCATGGATAGGGACACTTGGTGGTGCTCATAGTCTTGCTCTGCAAAACTCAAAAAGCCAAGTATGCTCAGTAAGGGTACATGTGTTGTGTTACACAGCTAGGCTTCCAAGCAACCTACTGCTATAAGGCTACTAGCCTCAGATGACACTATGAAGCAGTGTACCTATCAGGCTTCACATCCTCTTCTCTCCCACAGGGCCTATCAATGTCATCTACTATAAGTTCAACTGTACTCCTGTCAAAATCAGACCATGGTGTGTGCATTAATTCTTGTGTTCTGTAGACTGTGTACTTAGCTAGGGGTTCTATTCTCACCACAGTCAACTGGGTGGTTGGGTGTATCTAGGCAGAAGAGCAGAAGTACGTATCCCACAGTTACCTCTCCAATGGCAGGTGCTGCCAGTTTTTTGAGACTTGCACAAGCCTACACATCCATTTCATGCATGCCACCCAATCTTTTCTGCTGCATGACTTGCCAATATCATAAGTTCACCTGCAGTCCTGACAACATCAGACTTGTGCTGTGGTGTGTGCATTAAATGCTGTGTTCTGTAGTCTGTGTACTTAGATTGGTAGGGTTTTATTCTCACTGCAGTCTTATGGGGAGGTTGGTGTGTGTGTGTGTGTGTGTGTGTGTGTGTGTGTGTGTGTGTGTGTGTGTGTGTGTGTGTGTGTGTGTGTGTGTGTGTGTGTGTGTGTGTGTGTGTGTGAGCTGTTGTTAGTCTTTACAGTGAGCCTTTTACAGCAGCCCATGGGACACTGTTATCTTGTCCTGGAAATACACGTCTCTCATTACTAGGTTATACAGTAAGCAAAAGAAGCTGCTGTCTACAGATGCAAAATTGAGAAGTCAGAACTGGAAGACCACCTTCCTCAGCCTAAACAAGCAAATAAGACAACTTGTGCAATCTCTCACCCCAACCCTTAGTCTCTTTTTTGTTTTTTTTTTTTTATTTCTCCCACAGCACAGTAGAGTAGGCCTTACCCACATAATTCACCTGCCCTATTCCACTTTCTATGGCACCAGCACATCTGAGACACAACTAGGTAGCACCGCTTCTGCTGTCCCTGCACTACCTGGCCCCTCGGGTACTTCTGCCCCAGAGGATAGGTCTATGGTTCCCTCTGGTAGCAGTGGCAGAGAGAGTGATTTTTATCACCCTAGAAGAACTACCGGGGATGGTGCATAGGATTGTGTGCCACACTGTGGGTGCACACCAATGCTGGATGGAGACACTGATCTCCATCACTGTACTGAATAACACAAGGAGACACAGACATTAGAGACTGCAGCCATTGGCACAGTGAGGTGACAGTGATGACAGTCCACTGGGTGAGGACTAGATTCTTACTGTCACCCAGCTTGACCTCTATGGGTTTACAAGATCTACACCCTTACCCAACCATGATGTTCATAGGTTCATAGGTTCATACTAGGCTATCTGCCCAAGGGCATTTATAAGCCTAGCCCATAGTTATTTGGCTTTCGCCACCCCTTTAGTTTGAATAAAACTATGCCTATTATTTTGCTGTGCCTCTGTCAAGCAGTGACACTGAAGTAATCCCTGGGGTATATCTGCGATCCCCCATCCATTGGTCAAGATTCCTCTTGAACAAGGCCAGCGAGGTACTCTGCCTCACATGTACCGGGATTTTGTTCCACAGCATAGGGAGTCTCTGGGTGATGAATCTGTCCCTCCAGCACGTTCTATTAATAACCGTGTCAAGGTTTAAGTCTCCGCCCTTGTGGTTCTGAGGGATCTAGATTTTTGAGGTGAAGCATATTCATCAAATCAGGGTTTGACATGGCCTTATATGTCAGGCACAGGTCACCTCTGAGCAAGCGGTATGAGACTGAATAGAGCTGGAGTTCTTTCAGTCGGGCAGCATAAGACATATTTTGAGACCCTGTATCCTTTTGGTGAGGAACTTTGGGGCCTTTCCAGCTGCTGCAGGTGTCGGGTCAGATACATTCCGAATGGGGCATTGTACTCAATCATAGGTCTAATGAGTGATGAGTACAGGGGACGATGATCTCCCTTGATCTAGATGTGAATCCCTTCATGATCAGGTGGGCAATGTAGAAGGTTTTCCTAACTACTTTAGCAACATGAGTGTCAAGCGAAGGCTACTGTCAACCTGGGTCCCCAGATCCCTGATGACTTCTTCTGTGCTCAGTGGATTGCCACCTATATGGTAGCTAGGGGTAACCTTGTTTTTCCCGAAGGGTATGACTATGCATTTCTTGGCATTTAACTTTAGGTCATGGCTCTGGCACCAGTTATCCATTTCTGTGAGGCCCTTCTGAAGGATATCTGTGTCAGATGTGTTTTCGACTATGGCAGTTTGCAGTCATCTGCAAACTTTGTCAGCCATAACCCTCCTGTGTTTGCTTGTACTTCAGAAAAGTAGATGCCGAACAAGAGTGGACCCAGGACTGAGCCCTGTGGGACACCACTTGTGACAGGCTTTGAGTCTGACATGGCTCCAGCAACTCTGACCCTGTGGGTTCTGTCACTTAGCCAGTTTGCAACCCATCTTGTGATGTATGGGTTTACATTCAAGCTGATGAGTTTTTCGATAATACCTGAGTGGGGTATTGTGTCGAAGGCCTTTGCCAAGTCAAGGTAGGCTGTATGGACTGCCTTTCCCTCATCAATGGCCTTGGTGACTGTCTCGAAAAAGTCAACCAAGTTTAAAAGGCATGATCTGCCTTTGACAAAGCCAAACTGGGTTGGATCCAAAGTCTGCAAGTTCCCTATGTCTTTATTTATGAGTTCCATTATGATCCTCTCCATGGCTTTGCAGATAAGGCTTGTCAAGCTAATGGGATGGTAATTTCCAGGGTCGGTGGAGGCACCACCCTTGTGAAGTGGGACCACAGTCGCCATGTGCCACTCCTTGGGTACGTATCCTGAGGTGAGGCTAAGATTAAACAGCTGTCCTAACTGCGGGTTTAATTCCTCATTGAGTTCGTGGAGCACACAGCCGGGGACACCATCCGGTCCCATGGATGCTGTGTTTTTTGCTTTGGAGAGAGCAGTTCTCACCTGGGCGTTGGAGATGTTTGGGGGGGCTACAATCCTCTGGTATAGATATCTCTCCTTTTGGGGGGGGAGGGGGGGGTTTGCACTGAACCTGTCAGCCAGTATGTTGGCAATGTGTGTAGGTTCAGTAATCTTCACATCATTTTGAACTAATTCTGAGCATGTCTGGGAGTTTCCTCCTAGGTTTCTAACATAGCTAAAGAAGGCCTTATGATTGTCTTTTGAGTCCTTGGCGATTTTTCTCTCAAAATTTGCCTTGGATGATTTTATGAGAGCTCTTTTTTTTTTTACTTATAATGATCAAAGGTGTCTTACCTTTCAAGGATTTTGCTCTATCTTGTAGTAGCTTCCTCCTTTTGTTGTAGAGCTTGTTTATGGCTGGGGTCCACCAGACTGGACGCTTGCCTTTGGTACAAAGAGTCTTAGTTTTGTTTGGGATTGCCTGATCCATGCAGTCCTGTAGGTGCTGGTAGAAGGCATTTGTAAGTGATTCAGCGGTTTGAGTAATGTTTACCACTGGCTCAGGGGCCTTAAAGGAGACCACACTAGTTTTAGAAGTGTGAAGTCGGCTTTTGAGAAGTTTTTCACTGTGGTCTTTTTTATTTCAGGTGGGGCGGGATGAGGACCTCCAGCGAGATTAGTATATGATCTGATCTCACCAGTGAGGGGTATACTTCGTGTTGAACATTGTGATCCCATGTTCGTGATGATGAGATCAAGTATGTTTTCTCCTCTTGTGGGGATGGTGACTAGTTGTTCCATGGCATTTGAGTTTATGAACTCCAGGAACCTTTGGGCTAGAGTGTTTGGGCTTGAGTAGTGTTCCCAGTCTATATTAGGGTAGTTGAAGTCACCTAGTATGATGGTGTTTGGAGATACATTTATCCCCTCCATTGTTTTCAGGAAGGCCATGTGAGGTTCCTGAGTTTGAGAGGGTGGCCTGTAACATGCTACAAATTGCAGAGCAGTCTTGCCTATGGTTAATTGCACCTGGATGGTCTCCGATGCATCGTGCATTGCCACCAACCTTGAGGTGTGGGTGTCCTTTATGAATATGGACACCCCCCCTCCTTTCTTGGTGTTGTACGGATTTTGGGGCCGGAACGCATGATATGAGGTGAAACCTGATAGTGCTGGGGTGCTCTCAGGAGCATTACCCTTAGTTTTTTTACTTTTTTGTGTTCTAGGGTGGTAGGTTTAGAATTTGAGCCTTGCCTAAAAAAGGCACTATGGGGGTGGCAAGAGCCTTTGCCAATATCTGGAAGCCTAGGGGTGACAGGTGCAAGCCGTCCCTTGCAAAGCAGCGTGGCTTGTCCAGCATATCATCCCAGGCAGACAGACATTGGATCCCCTTTGAATGACACCAGAATTTAAGCCAATTATTAAAGCTGATCATCTTATCACTGTATTGTGGCATCATTCTAGGTGAAGGTAGGATACTGCTCAAGGTCAGGGTCATACCTGCCTGGGCTACATAATCAGAGAGCTCCTCAATGTCTCTTTTCATGTAGTCCAAGGAGGTACGTCTCAGGTCGTTGACACTAGCATGGACAATGACTGAGTCGTACTTGTACCTGCTGTTGAGAGACCTGAGTGCTTGTGTTATGTGGTGGATTCTAGCGCCCGACAGGCAGCTTACTGTGACCTTCTCCTTACTCAGTCTGGTGAGCGGGACGTCAGTGTGTCTGACTATGGAGTCACCTATGACAAGTATGTTTGGTGTTGTATTTGGCCTTAAGGGCAGTGACTGCTTTGCACACTGATTTTGTTGTTTATGTGTTGTTTGTGTGGTGTATTGAGTTTGCAGTTGCTTGGGTGTCTGCTTTGGAGGCCTCTGCTGTTTAGGTAAATTTTACTCAGAGCCTCCGAGTATGTCTTAGTGTGTTTATGTGTTTGATTCAGTGGTGTGGTTGAGTTATGTGAGACTGGTATTGTGGTGTGTGTAGTTGCCTTCTCCTCCTGCCTGGTCTTGCCAGTCCTGAGTTGAGAGAGCTCAGCCTCCAGTCTGGCTAAATAGCTGCATCTCTCACAAGTGTTAGTGTTATGTGAGAGGAGGAGAGGGTTGTCCGTGTACATGAGGCAATTGTAACATTGTCTCAGAATTCCCAGATTCACCAACTGGGCAGGAGAGGACGCCAGCATCTGACCCTTCGACATGCTAGAAAGAATTATGAGTTGGTATGAGACAGAAAAGTAGTGAGCTTAGCAGGGACGTGGGCACTCCTGGGGGGTTTTGCTAGTGAGAGATTTGTATAATATAGGAGTGCTTGACCTGCAAAGAGAATGCTTATAAGACAAGGGATATGCTTATAAGACAAGTGCTGAGCTTTTTGAGAAGAAAAAGCTATTTGGAACAAGTGCTGCACTTTTAGTGTAGGTGTAAACTGTTTAGGTTCCTAACAGAGCAGTTCTAAGGGAAAAATTGAAGAACAGACTTTCTGGAGCCAGAAAGAGTTTAACCTTGTTTAACCGGCGCTGCCCGATGCTGCTCTAGTGGCAACTCCGCTTCAAGGCTAAAGCACGTTAAAGCGTGCTTGATATCAGGGGCTGGAAAGAAGCAGGAATAGACCCAAAAGGGAAAATAAAACTACAGTTTCAAGTCAGTAACCACCTCTATGGGGGGCAGGGAAGCTGCTCAATGTTAGTCACTGCCACTGATCAAAAGAGAGACCCTCCTTCAGCCCAAGCAAAAATGGCCTCACAGAAACTTTCAAACAGTTCAGGAACAGCAAGCCTGTAACTGAACTTTTTTAACTCTCAGAAAAGTGGGAAAAAGCAAGATTTTTTTTTGTTTTGTTTTTACAGAGATAGCAGAGGTTCACAAGTAATATCAAGTTATAACAGTGCAGTAAATGACCCCACACAAGAGTGCTAGGTCAAGGACAGAAAATATGCAAGTTTTAAGAAAAAAACGATTTAAAATTAAGTGCAAACAGGAAATTCAGCAAACAGCTTTTGGTTGTGCTCTAAATACAGCTACTAATACAGAAATCAAGTTTAACAAGCCAGAAAATGCTCAAGCTAGGCAGCTATGCAGAAAAACTTAGCAAATAAACAGAGAAAAAATACTTAAAATCTCAAAAGTGGCTCCCTTCTTCTCTCAGCATTTTTTCCTCTTGGAGGGTGCTTCACCAACAGCCAACAAGCCTGAAAAGATTGTGTTCTTCACCATCCCTGAGTCTTGTCTTGTATGTCTTGTCTGTCAACAATTGCTTCCTTAACTTGCCAACGTATGTGCCTCAGACATACTTGTGTCCCTTAAATAACCACAGAAGAAGAACCAAATTCAAAAAACGACTCAGCCAGTAAATCCAAAGATTTATTTTTTGTAGTAGCAAAACTTGACTCTACTTGTGTCCCTTCCCCAACAGTCCTCTCTCCCTCTCTCTTCCAAAAAAAGGGCACCTGGCCCAAATAAAATGTCACATAAATATCTCTCCATGTCACAAATGTGTCTACTTGACTCACTTGATTTGGTCCAGTTGGCTATACAACATGATTATGCTGTTGTCACCATGCTCTCTGGAGGTGGCAGTCCAAATTCAGCTAATCTTCTGTACATATGATCATTTTTTCTGGGCATATCCTCAGTACATGTCACATATTCACAATATATACATGTTTTGTCCACCCCTCAAGCAATACAACCCTGGGGGGGGTCAGTATATTTTTACACCCATATATCAACCACACTACAAAGTGTAATATATAATTTTGTATGCTCCCTCAAGGACAGGGCCAGTCAGTGGTGCTGAAAACCTTGCTCTGCTAAACTAAAACATCCAACTATGCTCAGCAAGGGTACTTTTGTTTTTACACAGCTAGGTTTCTACACACCTAGGACACACTTTACAGTTAGGCTACTGGCCTCATATGAACCTATGAATTTATGTGCCTATCCAGGCCTCACAACCTGTTGTCCTCCCACATATCCTGTTGATGTCATCTACCATAAGTTGACCTGCAGCCATATAAAAGATAAACTTGTGCTGTGGTACTTGTGTAAAGTGCTGTGTTCTATAGTCTGTATGTTTAGATAGGTAGGGGTTCTGTTTTCACTGCAGTCACCTTAGTGTGCGAGAAAGTGTGTGTGTGTGTGTGTGTGTGTGTGTGTGTGTGTGTGTGTGTGTGTGTGTGTGTGTGTGTGTGTGTGTGTGTGTGTGTGTGTACTCAGCTGAGTAGATGTGCTATCCTACAGTTACTTCTCCAATGACATGGCTTGGTAGTCTTTTCATACTTGCAGAAGCCTACACATCCATTTCATGAAGTCCTCCCAACCTCTTGTCTCCCACATGGCCTGCTGATGTCATCCACTATAAGTTGGCCTACAGACTTGTAAATGTCTGACATATACCGTGGCACTTGCGTATAGTACTGTGTTCGTAGTCTTTGTTTGTAGATAGGGTGTTCTGTTCTCACTGTAATCAAGTGTGTGTGTGTGTGGGTGTGTGTGTGTGTGTGTGTGTGTGTGTGAGTGTGTGACAGATGTTATTTGACATTACAGAGATCCTTTTGCACCAGCATTCAGGACATTGTTATCACCATACGCTCAACACAGACAATGCATATACAACTATCCATGCAGGCCAAGATCAGACACTGACCTGGAGCCCAGGCAGACATCACCTTAGGTACATAGGAGGTTAATAGGTAGAGGAGTGGTGACAGGTATGCTTTAGGGTATGTCTACTAGGGACAGGGGGTGAAGTTTGCCTCAAAGTGCCTGGTATCAGTTTGGTGATGTCCTCAGTGTTAGTACGAGTGGTACTGTCCACTACTAGTTGAGCACAAAGCTGGGCCATCACTTTTAGATTTCTGATACGGTTAAATAATGCCTCCAGATTATCTTTAGGTACGGATGCTATGTTAGGTTTGTCCATGGCTTTAGAGGACTTTTCAAGATAGCTAATTTCCTAGTTCAAGCTGTGTAGGGTGTCCTTCCTCTCTGCTGTGTCATTTCCCTCTTGTCCTTGGACATTACTTTCTTCCACTTGTTATATAACCTGTGTATGCTTGATGCCCACCAGGGTGGCTTGTTTTCTGTGAGGAACTTGTTTTGATCCATTCATGTTTAGCTGATGCTATGCATTTCTATAACTGTTTATACAGGCCATTTGTGTACACCTCTGTATAGCAGTCATTGTTGACAGTGGTAGCAGGGGGGGTACAAATTTTTATGGCATCAGTTAGAAGTCTCTGTTTTGCTTTGGATAAATATTTTCATCCTTTCTGCTCTTGAGGAAGTGTTAGGTATGGTTGTTAATATGAACAAGACTGACTTGTAATCTGACCTGACCAGGAGAGCCAACACACAGGGGTTAGTGCAGAGAACAACTATGTTGGTCATTACTAAGTCTAGGACATTCAAGCTCCTTGTGGTGGTGCAGACTATATGGTACACAACATGTGTATTAACAAAGTCCATGAAACTTAGGGTGAGTGTGTTTGTGCACATACATGACTCCGAATTGATGTTAAGATAGTTGAAAGGACACATGACCACGGTGTTTGGCTGCCTAGTAAGTGACTCAGTTAGGTACAAGTTGGCATAGTGATCCTCATGGTTCATATTGGAGGACCTGTAGCTATCAATGATATGGAAGGCGGTTTTACATAGAGTTAGTTGGATTTCAGTAGCACTACAGTCATACTCTTTGACCAGTCTTGCAGTGTATTTGTCTTTAATAAAGATGTATACACCTTTGATTCTTTCATGCTCTTTTTGGTGTGTGAATGTGTGGAAGGCATTCTACCCCTGCATGGCCAGGGTGGTCTCTGCAACTTTGAATTATGTCTGTGTGACTGCACAGACATGGGAATCTTCCAAGGTAAGGAGTTCTTCCAGTGAGTGCAGTTTCTGATTTACACTCCTTGCATTAATCAGCATAACCTGCAGTTTGTCTGGGGTAGATTATTTTACATTGAGAATTTAGTTTATTTATTTATTTTATTATTTTATTTAGTTGTTCTGACATTGCCAAAAAAGCCACTATAGGGAAGGCAAGCACTTTCATATAGTACAATGAGGTACATCTCCAGTCATTCTCTGCAACACGGACTATGACAAAGTCATAATGGTACTTGTTGTTGAGAGACATGACAGGCAGCTGACTGTGACCTTCTCCTTGTCCAGCCTGGCTAGGGGGCATCTGTGTGTCTCACTATGGAGTCACTTATGAGCAAGGCATTTGGTTTTGAGGTGTTTTGCCTGAGGGGCTTATTGGCTGAGACACTGATGTCTGCATTATTATGTGTAGCGGATTTTGTTGGGTCTGCATTGTGTACAGTAAGTTTGCACTTGGGAGGTCTCAGATCTTTAGTTAGGTTTCTAGCAAGTATCTTCGCATATGTGGGTTTACCTTCAAGTATGTGGGTTTATGTCTTGTGAGCTTATGTGCAAGAGGTGATTTGATTTGTGTTTGCTGACAAAATGTTTGATACCTCGTTTGTTGTTATGTGAGAGAATTAATTCCAAATTCATAGTATAGATACAGGTCTCACATGTTGTATTAGTTTATTTTAGCAGTAATTTGTTGTCAATATACAGGAAGCAATTACTCTGTTGCCTCAGAAAGCCCATGTAAATCAGGCTGCCTGGAGAAATGGTGGGAAGTGGGCTAGATGGACCAGATTTTGGTGAAAGACTAACAAAAGCTGTCTATTCTATGGAAGGCTGGGGTTACAAAAATGTGTCAATGTTTCACAATGCACAACTGAGTTGCTCACAGGACAGCAGTGCAAGCTCTGAGCAGCTATAGTAAACTGAGTGAAAACCTCCCAAAACACAATGCTGGAATACAAGTAAAGTTAAACTGTTGTAAACAAGTAAAATAAGGGAAAGGCCAACAGTGAGCCCTATTCCAGCAATCCCCAAGTCAGATGGAATCTTGGCTGCCACAGGGATACGGGGGGGGGGGCCTTCTTAATATAAGAAGGCTGGTTTTAGCACACCAATGATACCAAGCAGTCTAGATTCAGCAAACCTGAATCAAGTCTATGCTATAAAATGCAGAAGTGCTAGAAATCCAAAGTGCAGAAAATTGCAATCATAACAGAAGAACAAACAGTTTAAATAAAGCAGCAACTCATTAGAATACTCCAACAAGAGTATAGAAAACAAACCTTCCTAGTGTGAAATAAGTGGTTTGGAACCCAAGTGCTTAAACCAGAACTAAGACACTTTCACAATAACAGGCACACTAAGCCTTCAACCAGCATTCCCCAGCTTAGAAAGGTGTAAACTATCCTCCCCTGCAATAAGAATCTATACCACAAACCTTCCTAATGTATAATAACTGTTTCAGAGGCCAAGTGGTGAACCATAACAAAGAGACTTAGAACAACAGTCACAACAGGTATTCAACCAGCAGCTCC
This sequence comes from Protopterus annectens, assembly GCF_019279795.1. Taxonomy (NCBI): domain Eukaryota; kingdom Metazoa; phylum Chordata; order Ceratodontiformes; family Protopteridae; genus Protopterus; species Protopterus annectens. The sequence goes on along the minus strand of NC_056751.1, from coordinate 722,700,561 downwards.
CAGCTCAGAAGGGCAGAGGGTACACTCTCCTCCCACCAGAGTGTAGACTACAAACCTTCTTAATGTAAGACTACTGGCATGAAGCCCAAATGCTTAAAGCAAAAGTAATAGACTTAGAATAACAGTTACAATGCAATGTGATACCAGACAGATGACAGTGACATGTTTTTTAATCTACCCACATACATTATGTCATGGTTAGTAGGCCATGTGTTATCTTGATAAGAAAGCCCTGTGGTCTGTCCAGCTGCTGCATGTGTCTGGTGAGGTTCCTGCAAAAGACAGCATTATACTGTATTACTGTTCTGATGAGTTTGACTACAGTGCTGTCATACAATCCCGAGATCTGAATGTGTTGGAATGTCTTATGATATGCACCATAGTATGTACTGGGAAACGTTGAAGAGAAAGATTATATTGTAGTTCCTGACTTCACAACCCTTACAAGAGAATATAATAGACAGTACTGACATTATGATGCCATTCACTGTATCATTTGGCAAGGTAAATATAACTGACAGTTACAATTATCAGTTCAATGACACAAATGCAGATATACTAGGCACTAATGTAGCTATTCACCCTATGTATCAGACACAAAGATTTTATATCCCTGAATCCAGAAGAGAGAAAACAGGGCTATGGCACAATTATCATCACTTGCACAGGGTGCTGGGGTGGGCAGGAGGCCTAGGCTGACACATAAGGTCAGTGAGTGTGTGAGAGGGAGAAAGGGAAGCAGGCAGGTTGTGTGTGTGTGTCTGTAGGGGTCCTCTGTGTGAAAGTGGTGTGTGAATCTGCATGAACACAGCCAAACATATTTCTAACTCTATGTCTTGGTATGTTGGACAGGTGTGAGCCATGCATGGTAGAGGAGGCAGTTCATTGTTGTCACCCCTGACCATGGGAACTGGCTCTGCCAGGCGTTGCACTGGCACCTCCATGCCCAAGGTCAGATGGAGTGCTGCTACCTGAGCATGACCAATGTCTGCTGGATGTGTTCCCTTCACAGGAGCACCCAGGACCATGACCCCTTGGCCTGCCATCTCTGGATATGGACAGCACATTCCCCGATGGATCAGCGGAAATACTGCCACTATGGGACTGTGATCGAGAATGGCCACGTTGGCTCTCAGCCAATGTTGTGGCTGACCTACACCAATGAGTTAGCCATTCCCCTCCTAGCAGATGTTCCTTCACAGATACTGCTCATTCCATAAATTACACCTCTTATTTCCATCACAAACACCTCTCATTCCAATGTGTCATTCATCCAATCCAGGGAATCAGCAACATGGTGGAGGCAGTCACACATGTCAGATTGTGCCACATCCACAACCAAGACAATTTGTCTGGAGTGCCTTTCTGAATGTGTCTGTGCCTCCACGACAGCCCTAAACATACACTGAGTGACAACAGAAGAGACACTTGCAGCAGGTGGAGGAGAGATGGGAAGCCACCTTTGCTCACCCCTATCAACCTTCCTGTGTGGCATCTCACCAACATTGTCATCGCCATCCACCTTTACTATATCTGTGGCCTCAGTGGACTGGGTAGATATAGGCATACTGGCTGTGTCTGGGAAAAGAAGGGTGACTGGATGTCAACCTCTGTCAAATTCAACCTCTGCACCCCCTGATTGTGCCTCAGTTTTGCCACCATTGTCATCAGCATCTGATCAGACAAATGACATCAGGTGGCGCAGAGCCCACAATCCCACTGTCATGATCACCTATGATAAAAGTGAGAAACACATGCATACATAGATGTGAACATGTCAGTGACCCTGAGGTCACAGCATTTATGTTAGCAATGATATGCTGCCATATCCTCAGCCTCCCTGGCATAACTGGGCGAGCTCTTCCAAGACGAAAAGCACAATGTTGATGTAGTGCACCCACTATTATTGTGTTTTATGCCTTACTGAAGGGGTTCTGCACCTCAATGACATGTTCAGTCCTAAAACACAACAGAATGATAATACACATAACTATCACATTGTTACCAGATAAAACAGTTAAGGTAGGCAGTCAGTAGTATCCACTGGAAAAACATAACACATAGGGCATACATGAAATACTAACAACAGGCAGGATGCAAAACAAGGAGAGGAGCAAGGGCAACATACCTTGTTATGTGCCATAGCAGTAACTCAACTGTGCCACCCTGCCAAAAGAACTTTTCATTCTAGTTTGTGGCATAACAGTAACTTTACTTCTTCCCCCACCCACAACAGAACAGGTATATGAAACATTTTGCTAATAAAACACATTTGAAATGCTAAACATGCATTCAAAGGACCTGTTCCTGAAACAATTGTACATATGTATCATACAGCTTATTATCTCATGCATTGTCAATCATTTCACCTCTAAAATGACTTGGCAAACATGGCCATGCCAACAGTGCACTTCTAACTAATGCATACCGATAACAGTGTAAAAGGCTTTGCTTCACATTATTCATCAATATATTCCAGCACTTACATTATGTAAGTAAAAATTGACAGCATGCTTACTGGAGTTCAATACTCCTCCATAAAGATAGCTTGGGAAATATTTTGCTTTGCTGAACATGTAGCAAGTATCCTCATCATCTGTTTGGCTAGCTACACTTTGCCTTTTTATAATGCAGTAGATTATTAATTGACTACATCTGTCTAGGCTGTGTTTCAAAGATGCTAATTACAACATAAGCAGCTGAACTGCATACTAATCAACCAATCTGCTGCAGGTACTCAAGAAGTTATAAAACAACCATTTAGAATCTATGCTGTTTTTTTCCTGTGGCTTTCAAAAGTAGTGGAGTACAGACACAGAAAGTCTACACAAACAGAATGTTAGGAGCTGCTGCTGCTTAACTCCATTTGTATGTGCTACAGGCTGCAGGCAATGCTGCTGCTGCTGCCAAAAGCCCTAGGCTGAGACAGAGAAGAGTTTTCAGGCCACATTATCACAACATACATGACATGGACATTGTAGAGTTCTACAATGTGGATAGGGTTACAATACAGGAATCCAGTGACCTCTGTCAACATCAACTCAGAGCCACAGCCTTTACCTCCCCATGTATTGGCTGTGTAATGCTTGCATCATTGTCAGCCCTGAACTAACACTGCCAACTACTGCCATTCACAAGGTAAGTCCTGAACATGTACTCTATTGCATAATAATATTAGGTACTTTTCCGTTAAACTCCTACCACACGTCTGGCCTTATTCCTAAGAAGCATGGTTATTTTGTTGTTTCAACTGACTTGCTCCCTCTTCTACCTGCTTTTTTACCTTTTACCTGATCGGGTTGTTACATTTTTGGCCTTTAAATTATTGTTGGAGTCAATGATTACTACACTCTTCAAAATAAGAAACTGCTTCTCTTTCTGACCCTCAGCTATGGTTTTCAAATAGTGTTTCAATGATGTTTACTGGTCGGAGATTGAGATCTGCTCTCATATGAGGTTTCACTTCTGAACAACAGTTTTATATTATATAGTGTAGTGCATTTCCTTATGCGTGGGCTCAGTACTACCCAACGTGTCTAACACAAACAAGAAAAAGGTTAAACCAAAATTTCTCAGCTGTTCACATTTTCGCAGAATGTCCATCTTTTTGGCTCATGGTTATGATCTGTTTCTCGTAAAGTTTGTGGTTTTCTGTCATATCATTGAGGATTGAAATCAGTAAATAATGACAGACAGATTTTTGAGTTTAAGACTTCACTTGGCATGGGGTCAGGATGTCACTTCGACAGTGATGTTCATCTACAGCCAAGGTTTACACTGCCGGGTGGCTAGTCTACCTTTCAGAAAATGCACAATGTAAATCCTATTATTCTAGCAACTTTCTACCTTCATATCAACATTTAAAAATGACCCATTTCAGGATACTTGTCCCCAATTGTTTTTATCTTTGTCCAGAATTCTTTTATTGAGAGGTTAAGGGGTTTGAGGTTACCATTTTCATAACTGGACATGTTCAGAGCTTGGTTATCATGATCTCCTTCTGTCGTGCAAGACAAAAACATTAACTACACACTAGTTTGGACATGTTACAGTTACTGCTTTTATCCCGAGACTCATTAATTGGATTGGCACCTTTCTTTTTTGAAAGTGGCATTTGATTTGGACCATACATCCCAACCTGTTAGAGCAACAAATCTGGACAAAGCCTAAAGTAACAAGGGGACAAAAGCCACAAAAATACGGGCAGATTTAAATATTTCTGTAATAAATTTAGTTGGTAGAATAGCGGGGTTGTATTAGCATGCATTTCTGAATGATTTCAGTCCTCAGTGATTTGCCTTTTCAAACTGATCCGTCTTACTTACTTTTAAGGTATGGCATCCAATTTCTTTTTATATCATCTTTGTCAGTGCTTTAGGAAAGAAGGCAATCCAGACTGGCGAGGAAATACCGGCAAAACACATCACTGCAATGCGGTAGGGGTTTAATGGAAAAGTACTAATAATATGGCATGTCCTTGTATTTCATCACTTGGTACAGTAAGCAACTGTAAGGTGGGAAATTTGCACAGAAAATAATGTCACATATGACAGCAGAGAGTTATTTGACTTGTGTGTCCATGAGCAAGTAGTAGGCCTCATGCCTCAAAGATTCATATATTGATACCTCCCCAAAGTAATGATGATCACTGCATGCTCTTTAGCACCATATGTTTGAAATGGGAAAAGATAACAGAGAAATTCTAAAGTAATGAGACATATCACAGTTTCTGGCTTCACCACCATCACAAGATCAAACTGGCAGGATGCAAAACAAGGAGAGTAACAAAAGAAACATAGCCTTGATTGTGCCATAACAGTAGCTCAGCCTGGTTCCACCCACCTTGAAAGAATATTATACCCTTACATGCTTCATGACAGGAACCCACCTTTATCCCCACCCGAAAAACAGCAGTCTATGCTTGTTTGTGGCATCCAACCTTTCATTAATTTGATGGCAACTGCATATCATATTGTTCCCAGTGAATATCCTCACACATCTTAAGGTAACTGATATAGAAGGGCTTACAGACTGCATGTTTCTGAGTACTGGTCAGATAACTGATGAATGACCAAGAAACTCAAAAATGTAGGACACTTCTGTATATTTGCAAGGAATAATCATAGCAGGCTATGTGTTCAGTAAGTGCACTACATCCAAATATATTACACAGAATACATTTATAAATAACAGGTCATCCCTTGATATCAGTTTACATTCAGTTGTACTTGGTTGTGTGAGGAATTATGTAATGTATTTGCTGCAAAGGTGTTTGTGGGGCAAAGGTGGATAAGACCCTCCTCCTTTTTTGTGATAGTGCATTGCAGGAAGAGTTGGGATCCAGACCTATGTAGTCATATCTGATGTGTACTAACAGTTTCTACTCTGTATGTCATAGATTGATAATTCACCACATTTTATACTTGTTTTCCTTTTTGTTTTTTGGGGTGCACTGTTTGCATGATGCACTGCTTAACACAAACAGCTTTGGCTATACACACTTTGTTTGCATGAAGAGCCGCACTGCACAAACTAGATGAATGGACCACCCTGGTAGCAGACAGGATCCAGACAGCCAGAAACATACACAGGCTACATTCAATTAATACTACTGGCCATCGCACAAATACATTTCCCAGCAGTGTGCATTCTCACACAATGTGTTTGTGCAATGGTAAGCAATGCATAACACTTTCTAGTGTTGCAAATCCAAAAACTGTACACCTGCAATTGGTGGGAAAACATCAGTCTGCATTGGTCTTGATCGGTGATAGCATTCCTGGCATTCCTGGAGAGTTTTTGAGATTCCTTGCTCAAAGATGGGGTGTCCAAGAGTCCAAAGTGTTTGCCTTCTAGTGAATGAACATAGGAAAGGCTGCTAAAGCGGGACTATAGTAACTCAGTTTACAAAGCAGAGGCATGGAATAGTCTGACCCGGGCTCTGACCAGTGCTACCAGTATCCCCCACACTGGTGAACAATGTGGGGACAACTACAGAGCCCTCAGGATGAGTAAGAGGGATACCCTCAATCATTTGATCAAGGAATGTAGGACTGGGGGCACCCCAGAATGTGTAAGTATCACTTACAGACACTACTTGTCAGAGTTAAAAAGCTGGATATAGTTAGGATTGGTATGGTTAATGGCATTCTGTTCGTTTTTTTCCACAACTGTCACAGACTGGGAACTGAATGTGAGAGTCCATGACATTAGATTGGCATGGATGCGAGACACATGTGGGATGTATGCATCCAAAAAGTGGGGTTATTTTAGAATTAAAAGTTACAACGCATTTATTTGTTATTTATACAGTTGTATCAAAATGAGCATTCATTTCTTAACTGTAATAAGGAAGCATGGATGCATTACTATGGTGGGTAAAACAACAGTTCATTATTACAAAGTACTCACAGGTTGTGCTTTCAAAATCCACACTTCCCAAATATACGGTCCGGTGAAGGTTTCATCAATATTGCAATGTAACATTAGAGCTGTAAAGCAGTGTCACCACTCGCTTGCTGTAAACTGTAATCAGTATATTTGGATCATGCATATGTGTAATGTATGGACACATCAAAGATTGCTTACTACAATCTGTAGCATATTGTGCATCTGTTACGAGCTGGGTAGTCTTAACAGTAAACAAAATAATTTGTTAGGAGTTTGTAGTGTTAAAAGTAAAGGTAACAGAACAGACTCAAATAATTGTATCAATGCTTTATATGTCACATATGAAGTTATTAATGTTCTCCCTTTTTTCTCTCACCCCAACCCTTTTCTCTCTTTTTTTGTGTTCATTATTTTCTGTGAGGGGGGGGGTTGTGATTTTTTTTTTTTTTTTGTTTTTCTCACAGCACAGCAGGGTAAGACTGTCCCATGGGATCCACCTGCCCCCACTCCAGAGGATACAGCACTGCTGCCCAGCACGTCTGGTACAGAACCTGGTAGCGCCCCCCTGCCTCCCCAGCACTATCCAACCCCTCAGGTAGTTTTTCCCTGGAGGATAGGCCTCTGTCTCTCTCCAAGAACAGTGGCAGAGAGGGTGAATTTATCACCCGTGATGAACTGCCAGTGATAGTGCATAGGTCTGTGTGCCACACTACTGGCACATGCCTATGCCAGATGGCGTGCCTGCTCTCTATCCTAATGTAGAGTACCCAAAAGAAGCACAGATGTTGGGCACTGCAGCCAGTGACAGTGATGACAGTCCACTGGGTGAGGACAAGATTCTCACTGTCAACTGCCTCAATGTGCATGGGACCAAGATTTCCCACCACCTCCCCATCCATGGTATTCACCCACCTCATGTGTCCTTCCCCATCCCTGCCTCTTGTCTTGTTTGTCTTGTCTGTCTGCAATTGTTTCCTCACCTCCCCAACTTACCATAGCCCTTCTTCAACATTCTTCTCTCTCTCAAAAAAAAAAAAAAAAAAAGTATGGGCACCTGTCCTACAAAAAAAAATCATCCCATACAGAGCTCTTTTTCATACACATGTTTTTATGACACACATGATTCTTTCCAATTGTCTATACAACAGACTGTGCTGTGGCCACCCCTCTCTCTGGAGGTGACAGTCCAAATTCACCCAAATGTGTATGTTTTATTCTGGAAGAAATGGATAGCTATGGTTCTTTCCTATATCCTTCCTGCACATTCCTGCCTTGTTTTGACTTTGTCCATTCCCCTGCTTACTATACATTTCACCACTTTCCTGTCTTCCCCATTTATTTTCTTTAAAGAATTATTGGGCGATGGTGTGCATTGTGGACTAATGTATGGCTACGGCAAAACCAGTGCTTAGTATTTTATATACATATATATATATATATATATATATATATATAGAGAGAGAGAGAGAGAGAGAGAGAGAGAGAGACGGGGGGGGGGGGCATTGGCAATATGCATCCTGCTATAACACTGTAGGCTGATTTTCATTCATCTACCCCAATAAAACATTGAGCTAAGCTAAATGATGGTGTATTATTACATGCATGTAAAAGCATAATAACCATTTTAAAAAGTTCACCTACACCCTATTTCAAACCCAGTACCATCTGACTAGAACAATACTGTATCAACCAACCATGCCACACAGCTAGTTAATTAGCACATATGTTATAAGCAAAACAAAGTAATTGTCATTTTTCTCATAATTAAGCATGTTTATCAAAGATTAATGCAATAATAGGAATTTAACTGGGAATATGGTAGAGAAATATATCACTGCAAATCCATACACATAGTAATAAATGTAAGTGAGGTATGTAATAGCAGTTCAGTGTGCAATTATCTGTACAACATGTAAAACACACCTGTGATATCACTGACTCTTTGTTCAAACTGTGAAATTATTTGAAAAGATTTATTCTTTGGTTCACATGGTCCTGGGTTCAAATGCAGTTGTGTCTAGCATTTAAAATACATGTATGTGTACATCACCATTATGAATTATTAATCCACCCAATGCAGTACAGATGGAATGTCTGTTTCTAAATAATGGGTCAAAGGCTACAGATAGGAATACATTTTAAGTATTGCTATTACAACCCTAGAAAGTTCCTAGAAAATCAGGTTATGCATTAGCATGCATTCCCAGAGGAATTTGAAGTATGTAATTAAAATGTGGCCCAGTAATTCCAGACTGCAGTCTTCAGTGATTTGCCAGTGATATTCCAGACAACCACTAGCATAAAAGTAAAAGACATATATGAAAGTCATGCTAGAAGCAAGGGTTGTCAGCGCACACATTCCAAATGACTACTCTGACAATACACATGACTTGGCACTTATCCAACTGTTTGACATAATGGTTAATGTACACCTACCTTGTTCTATGGCACACCAACCATGTTACTTTTACTCTGTTAATGATACCTGTGGCTAATATACTTACCTTAAACACATACCTTAATTTCCAGTGGGATGAGCTTCTTCAATCTAACTCTGGCTGCTAATCAAGGCTGTCACATGTCCTACAGTTACTCTTCTGTGTTGTTGTACTGCAGGTCTTCAGCCTGTCTGGCTATGCCTTTAGCCATCAGCAGCAGCAGCAGCTTCAGCCTCTAGCACACACATCTCTATGTAAAACGTAGCTGCTACAAACATTCTGTCTGTGCTGATGTTGTATCTTTACCCCTCTAAATTTCACCTCAACATATAAGAAAGGGGATGGAGTTTACACTGATGCCTTATATCTTGTTGAGTAGTTGCATAAGAACTCCATTCTTGGATCACACACCACTCTCCAGATATAATAACCCTTAGTGAGACTTGGTTAAAATCCCACATCCCCGATAGGGACATCCTCCCTCCTGGCTATTACATCCTAAGACTAGATAGAACAAAAAGAAAAGGAGGTGGTGTTGCTATCATGTACAGGGATAACCTCACATTAACTCCCCCCCCCCATTTCCCTTGCTGAACTCCTTCTGGCCAACTGTAGAATTAACCCCCACAACTCTCTTAACATTGCTGTTATCTACATCCCACCCGGTGACAACCTCACTGTACTGGAAAGTTTACTTTCCACTCTCTTCTCAGACCTCCACAATGAGACTATAATCATGGGAGATGTCAACATTTACTGGTCCAGACTCACAACTATATCCCACTCTACCTCCATTAACCTACATCGTTTCTCCCAACTAGTAACAACTCCAACCTATTCCACCAAATCCACCACCCACTCTGCCATACTTGACTGGATCCTTGTATCCCATCCCCACAAATATCACTTCTCTGAAACCCTTCCTGACACCCTTAGAGACCACTCTCCAACCAAAGTCATCTGCTTTACTCCACACACACTCAAACCTCATATAATTAAAACTTGCTCTAAGGTAAAAAAACTTTGACCCAAATGAACTCGACAATCAACTCTCCCTTATTGACTGGACCTTTCTCAAACAATTACCTCTCGAGGAAGCAGTCATGGAATTTAACAACACATTCCTCAACATTTTAAACTCCCTGGCCCCCTTACATAAGATCAGGATAAAGTCCACTGTGTCACCCTGGCTTACTCCCTCCACCCTTTCACTAATGGCACAAAGAGACACACAATGGAAACTCTGGCTCAAAATCAAATTGCCCATTCACCTACAACAATATAGACAACTTTGTAACCTGGCAAAGCAATCAAATAAAGACGACAAAAAGAATTACTATACTAACCCCCCAAAACACACTTATATAACCCCCCCAAAATGTTGGCATGCATTTAATCATATCCTACATCCAGGAAACCCATCCACCCCTCACTCAAGCCCCACACTCACTCCTCTCCAGACTGCTTTAAACTTCAACTCGTACTTCATAGAGTCCATCAGCTAACTTGTTAATCACTCCAACACCACCCCAACCACCTCCCCTGCTAATCACCCTTACCCCTCTTCTTCATTCAGCTTACAAACAGTATCCACCTCATACATAAAATCACTGTTCCTTAAGCTCAAACCTTGCTCTCCCTCCGCAGACCGTCTCCCTCCACTCTTTCTCCAACTATTTGCTAACTCCTTAGCCTTACCCATCTCTATTCTCATCAACAGATCTATTACTGAAGCTACAGTCCCAGTCATCTGGAAGACATTTTACACTATTCCTATCCACAAGGGAGGTAACTCCACCGAACTAACTATAGGCCCATCGCAATACTATCTCCCCTCGCTAAAATCTTGGAAAAATGTCTACACAAACAAATTCTCCAGCACCTCACTAAAGAGAACTTAATTACCCCCACCCAAAACGTTTTTTGCCCTGGCCATAGTGCCTCTACAGCTCTCATCTCCTTCATAAACACTATCGCTCAAGCTAGAGACCAGAATATACTTGCCTCTTGTCTCTTTCTTGACCTATCAAAAACATTTGATACTGTCCACCATCCATTACTCTAGAGAAACTCTCCCAATTAAACATATCCCCTGCCACTATCTCCTGATTCTCTAGTTCTCTCGGCAGCTGCTCCCAGTCCATCAAATGGGATTCAGTCATCTCCCCAGTACTTCCAGTACTGATGAGAGTACCCCAAGGATCAATTCTAGGACTACTGCTTTTCAACATTTTTACCAATCAGTTATCAAGCCCCACCCCACACTTATCTCTAATGCAACATGCTGATGACTCCACAGTCATCACCATTGCGGACACAATTCCCAAACTCCATACTAAAATTCAGGAATCCTTCTTCTCTATCGAGAACTGGCTTAGCCATAACCATCTAATCTTAAATCCAATAAAGACCAACTCCTTCTCTTTCTGCCTAAAACAATGACCCACCTGAAACCAAACATCTCCATCACCTCTCAGAACAACAAACCTTTCATTGTGGATAATCATACTAAACTACTTGGGGTCATCATTGACGACCAGCTAAAATTTGACCAGTATGTACTAAATAACATAAAAAAAACACTAAAAACTAGGTCTTCTTTATAGAAATAAAAACGTTCAAGCAAAAGTTGCTCTATCACATGCCTACCTTCTACCAACCCTTCTATATGGCTCTCAGATTCTCACCAACATGTAGACCTCTCTTATATACAAACTTGAATCCACCTTTAAGAAAGTAGTGAAATTTGTCACAGAACTACCATGTTCTGCCCAGCAACAAAATAAACAGCTTCGGCAAGGCTTGAATTCCGGACCCTGTAAACCGCACTCACAGTAGTTAACCACTAAGCCATCATAGCAATACATATAAACGAGGTATCAGCAAACTAATCCTCAGCACAGGAAAATCAAATCAAACATGTAAACTGAATCTATGTACAGTGTGATGTTGTATAACCTGACACAGAACATAAATATGTGAACTGGAGTACTGCAGTAAGCATAGATTTGAGGTGTTATTGCAATAAAGTGTAGAAGTCTCCAGGTCCCCATACAATGTATGTACACATGAATCACGGATACCACACACATATATAACCTGGAATGAATAATAAATCACTGCCAAAAGGCAAATATAGTGTTAGTTAACTATTAAGCAATGTTAACCGCAGCAGAGTTCAACTTAGTAAGTGTAAGCAATGTGTAGGGGAGCCAATTCAATCTGCCAAGTGGTATACCACTTTAAGCAGTGCCAATCTTAGGTAAGCAGGTGTGCCCATACCTTAGCCTTTTCAAAACCAGCCAATCATGGGAAAGTGTGGGTAATTGGCCGTATTTAAACCCCACAGGTGGGAATACTTCCCATAACTAGTTGTAGCTTCCTACTGCAGGCAGAATGGCTGGTGTGGGTGAAGGCACTCTATTTAGAGCGCAGCGCTGGGCATCCAGGAGTCAAATGTCATGGTATGGCTCCTGGTAAAACACCACGAGCAGAGACTATGCAGGGCCAGTACCAGGGCTCGCAGTATAAAATGGAGGTCTGGGACAGTCTCGTCCATGACCTCACCAGTGCCACAGGTATCCCCTGGACTGGTGAGGAGGTCAGGCACCACCATGCTGACCTGAAGTGGTGGAGGGGGGATGTATTGGAATAGTGGATCCAGAAATCTCAGCAGATGCCTAATGCCCCAGTACTGAGGAAGTACTCATTCTACTAAGTAGTGAATAATTGCCTAGCTTGTGTATACTATGGATAGGTATGGCTAAATATCACTGTATTTCTTTGACAGTTGCAGATGAGCTAGCTGTGAAACAGCAAGCCAATGATGCTAGATTGCAAAGGCTGCGTCGAGAGGCAGGTTAGTATTTGTCTGCATGTAATGTCATAACAAATAAATATAAGAGTCTTAGAAAGTGTTGTACTAGTAGAAATAAATGTGTAACATTCTGTGAATAAAGGTATAACCCATGGAGTGCTTCTGTTTCTCTGCTTTCATATGTTGTTGAACTGTTGCATACTATAAATAGTACTGCTGTATTAAGCAGTGTTACCCACACTGTGGTATGCAGAAAAATGTGTATGAAGTTCTGTATAACAATGTTGGAAGTGCCAAGAGGTCAATCATATTGTACAAGTGAGGGACACTTAGAAAACAGTAGAAAGCTTTACATCAATTCCCTCATGGCACAGTGTACTGTGATGTTAACTATAATTTTGTCACACACAGCAGGGGTTTGAATCCCGGGA
>NC_056751.1:722582485-722682485 GCF_019279795.1 Protopterus annectens | reverse complement strand
TACACTGGCCTCTGGAATGCATAAGGGCACACATGTATTGTGTAGGTGACGCCCACACATATATGGCCACAGCCCTACTGTATGTGTGGGGGATACAAAAGCAGTGGACTAATGGCAGCAATGACAGTGTGATATACTCACAGCCCACTACAGAACAACCCCCAACAGCATGACATATGTGCAAAGCTTGGTATGTAGATGGAGGACAGAGGCTGGCACACAGGCACATATGTGGAACACTGTTGCCATACACTAAGCAAGGTGCTGGTGTTACAGGATAGTCTGCAACATACTGTTAGTCGGGGAATTGAGGTCAGAAACAGAAATGGATGGAGCCATGTACTGATAGCACTCAACACACACACTGCCAGTGTAATATCTGCCACAGGACCTGTGTGGTGGACGGACAACACATGATAGGCATACCTCTGTCCAGCAAGAGGATAGTGTGCTAGATAGTGAGCTATGCAGACAGACTGCATTCCAAGGTAAACTAGTATGTACACACACACACACACACACACACACACACACACACACACACACACACACACACACACACACCCTGTAACACCATTACTATACAAAGCATAACACAACTCTACTCAAAGTCTGTCTGTAGTTCCTGATCATCCTACAAATATGTGGCCACCCTGAGTGTGCAGGTTCTCCTGTAAGAGGTACTGCTACCTGCTGTCTGTAACACTTATGTCCACATGTAGGAAGGATGTCCATCACACAGGAAATATAAAGACCATGTCCACATGCTGTAGGGATTTATAGTGGGTGGTTGCCATGACAGTAGTAATTGGAAGTAGTACACATTTGTTAATATATATATATATATATATATATATATATATATATATATGTATATATATAATGTCCTGGACATGGAGTGTAGCCTTACCCTAGCCCCTATAGACCCAAAGTCATAGTACAAGAGTATGTCAGGTTTGTATAGCAGGTATATTAACAGACTATTGCTACTGTCGTTGCGATTGTCTTCACAGACATGGTGTGTGTGGAAGGTCACATCTGCTTATAACATGTGTGCCATTGGCTACTGACAGACATCCTAAGGAAATCATTGTAAAGTACCGCTGCTAGCATGTAATGCCCCTGTGGCATGCAGCAGAGATATTGGCCAATATATGTGTAACTTCGGACACACCCTGTACAGTCCAGAGGTATACACATAATCCCTTAGTGCACAACATGTGTACAGGCCTGACAATATGGTTGTAGACAGCCATGTTGATGGGTATAACACATAACGACTGGTATACATTTGCCACCATAGGTTTTGCATTCACACACTTCTGTCTGGCCTGACACATGACTGCTGGTACAGGGGTGCCATAGACACATACTACCCACTAGATATTGACATACATCTGTACAGCATCACGCTGCTCTGTTTGACATAAATGAATTTTAAGGGAGGCCCAGTCGCAGTACTTCTGGCAAGTATCTGCACATGACATCTCACTGGGTAAGTACACTAAGCAGCTAGGCATGTAACAATGCACTGTGCAGGCTATAGGCAGACTGGCTCAACACTGGCCTACATCTCCTATGGGGGAATGCACATGTACCTGCATATATAGCAGGCTCAACAGGCATGTCACAGCACAGGGTAAGATACACCTGTGTGAAAGTGCATAACCACAACCAATGTGAACACAGCCACAGCCATATATGGCAAGCTAGCATAATATTACAGTATATGGACTACACCATCCTCATATGTGCCACTCACAGAATGACCCTACATATACTGGGCTGCTACACAGTTTGGGCTGATGGGTGTCTGTGGTACGGGACATGTGTGTGTATGGCCCTACAAACATGTACACCAAAACAGTACCATACAGTGGGGCAGCATGTAACATTAGATAGAAGGGGAACTAGAACAATGACATCTACCACAGTCTGTACACAGGCTAAAGTACATATTAATACACACACTGTTGACTTTCCCCATCACTACACAGACCTCAGTACTGTACAAACATTCACAGAATGTCTAGGTTATGTCATGAAATATAACCCCTACTGTCCATAGCATGTGTAGCAATCAGATATATCACTGGCTTGTTATCAGATATGATGACACTATTTATGGTGTACAGCACATATGCACCACTTCATGCACGACATATGTACAAAGGTTGACAGAGGTGTAGCTGACACCACATACACAGGGCCAATACAGACATGTTGCTGTGATAACCTCATACATTAAACATTGTAATGGGGTTTGTTGCAACATATGTCCTATGAGGGATATGAAGTCAGTAACTGTCACGGCCTTCACCATCTACAGACTGCAATCCTCATACTACCTTCTGCATTCCACAGATAGATGCTCCATGGCTAACACATGAAACTAAAGGCACAACACTGCCCAGTCTGCAGATGACCCTGAAGATGGGGATTCCTCATATACATGGAACAGACATAGCAGGTATTGCGACATGTACAACAGCCATATCCAGACAAACACTGTTAAACCAACATTACTCCAAATGCAGTATAGCAGCACTTACAGTCTGAAGTCAGGTCAGGCACATCCCTCTCCTGTTTGTTGCCCTCTTTCCACAGTGTATGTTGTTAGAGGTAAATCCCCAATCCATCTGAGATGATGTTTGCCAAACAACAGATCTAGTTCCTGCTCACAGTGAATGAAAAAGGCCAACACCACCATGATGTTCCTAGATAATGGAGTGTTTTTCCATGCAATTGGCTATGGGAATGTTACCATAGCTGTTCCACATGCAATCAGCTAGGGGATGGCTGCAATTCATGCAGAGGCCATCAGCTGATTATGAGCATCACTTAAAATACACATGCTGCTGCCGCCTAAGCAAAGCAGGTGTGGGTCTCCACATCCACCAGAAAGGGAGTGGGGGAGGCAGACAGAGGCAAATACATGTCAGGGAGAGGTGGAAGAGTAAAACTGAAGCATGTTTGTGTCACACACTTACCAGCACAGGGTATCAAACTCCCGACAACTATGTAGTGCTACCACAGTTCGATGCAGTTATTGGATACGCCACATGGGTAACCTGCGGTGGAACACTCGAAACATATATGTGATGGTGAGTGACATCTGCAACAGGGATATGGTAGATATATGGTAGGTGACCTACACATGCCTGTCCACATGAACAGGTGCCAGCGTCAACACAGCCACCCTCTCAGAGGGAGGCACACATGTTGACACACTTGGCAGGGCCAGAAGTGCAACTCATCTCTAGTGGGATTGCTACAACACATCAATGTGCATGTATCACATGCACCACATGGGTCATACGGAGGTCGTATGGGCAAAGATTATGAGGAGGTGTCAGACATCACATAGCATGCTTCAGTATGCCCAGGGGATTGTAGTGAGTGTAGATGTGGACATACACACCATACAACACACACACAAACACACTGGGTGCCTGTACTGACATGCATGGGTGCATGTCTGCACAAGTGTGTGGTGGTCAACTGTGCCAGCAGGCTATACAAGAGTAGGTGATGGGTATACCTTGGCATCAGACCACATGACAGCGGTCTGCATTGTGGCTCAGAGCTGTCATTTCTGTATTTGCCCACACAGGTGGGTATTGTATCCCCCATCCAGTCACCTTGTTGGCTATTGTGTGTGGCCAATGTTGTGCATCCCTTGCCATACATGTGTTCCTTACTCCATGACATGGATGGTGTCTAGGATATGCCCACCTCCCACATGCATGTACAGTGACATGTGGAACTGTACCTGGGGTGACTGGCCAATGTTGTGAACACAGATTATCATTAGATGTGCCAGTCTTGCCCACCTGTGGCAGGCACTGGTAATGGGCAGCAGGTTTTCCCTGGACCTACATTGATAGCATGCTAACAGCATTTCCTGGTGTCAGTAGCATCTGCCCATACAGGGTTTGTTGTCAGGCATGATATGTCCAATGTGGGTCACATGTGAAGGCACCACAGGTGGTGCAGGTGTCCATTGGGGAACGTGCACTGTCTGTATGTACGTGCATATTGGACAAATGGGCAGGGTGACATGCCCTCTGTAGCCCACTGCTATCACTCCATAGTTACTATCGGTGGCTAATATGCAGTGTAATACCCACATACTGGCTGTTGTCTAGGCATGTGTATGTATGAGACATGGGCTGAGAGTGTGCTCTTGGTAATACTGGGGTTGCTAACTGTGATTGTCTGGCCTTTATGTCACATGTATGGGTATGGCTTTGCACCCCAGCCTCTCAGCTATTTTACATCTGTTATCCCAGTATGGTTGACAATGTGATATATGGTAGGGCCACCATGTAAGAAATATACAAGACCCGCTCCACATTGGCCACAGGTGTCACACACTCACAACCACCTCTATACAGGATACAAGTTACAAACACACACACCTGTCATGCGTGGGAGTAGAACCCCTACCTAACTAGTTTATTACACTACAGCACTACACAGTTATAGTACACACCAAGGACATTACTGGAGTGTTTCTTCCCCAACATTCTATTTCACAATAAATGACATCAGCAAGATTACCAAAGTAGGGCATTTCAGATGTACTGCGAGTGAGTAGCCTAAAATGCATTGCTCCCTACACAGACAGTGAGACACACACAAAACATCCACAACCGACATATGTGGGTATAGAACCCCTGACCGAGGTCTATATCACACTACAGCATAAAGCTGTTATAGGACACAGGGATCACTAGAGAACTCCTTCCCCAAAGGTGTATTTCACAAGGATTGACATCAGCAGGATTACCAAAGTAGGGCATTTCAAATGTACTGCAAGTGAGTAGCCTAAAATGCATTGCTCCCTACACAGACAGTGAGACACACAAAAAAAACATCCACAACCGACATATGTGGGTATAGAACCCCTGACCGAGGTCTATATCACACTACAGCATAAAGCTGTTATAGGACACAGGGATCACTAGAGAACTCCTTCCCCAAAAGTGTATTTCACAAGGATTGACATCAGCAGGATTACCAAAGTAGGGCATTTCAAATGTACTGCAAGTGAGTAGCCTAAAATGCATTGCTCCCTACACAGACAGTGAGACACACACAAAACATCCACAACCGACGTGTTGATATAGAACCCCTGACCAAGGTCTATATCACACTACAACATGGAGCTGTTATAGGACACAGGGATCAGTAGAGAACTCCTTCCCCAAAAGTGTATTTCACAAGGATTGACATCAGCAGGATTACCAAAGTAGGGCATTTCAAATATACTGCGGGTGACTAGCATATAATGCATTGCTCTGTACACAGACATTGAAACACACACAGAACATCCACAGCTGCCATGGTTGGGGATGGAACCCTACCACAGTTCTAAATCACACTCCAGCAGTACGTAGTTACCAGACACACTACAGAGATTACTGAGCTACAATGTTCCCAGAGGTGTATTCCTAGGTGGGTGACATCAGCAACCTTGCTAAAGTTGAGTATATGAATTGTAAGAAGTGTGAGTACCCTAAAAAAATTCTTCTTTACTCAGTCAGAGACAGACAGACAGACACATGCAGATGTCAAGTCTGGGGTTAGAACACCTACCTAACTACTTTATCACACTACAGCAGTACGCAGTTACAAGACACGCTATGGGGATTACTGGGCTACAACCTTCCCAGAGTCGTATTTCCAGGTGGGTGACATCAGCAGCCTTGCCAAAGTTGAGTATATGAATTGTACGGAGTGTGAGTACTCTAAAGGGCATTGATTTTTACTCAGTCAGAGACAGACAGACACACAAACACACACAGTTGCCAGGTCTGGGGTTAGAACACCTACCTAACTACTTTATCACACTACAGCAGTACACAGTTACAGGACGCGCTACAGAGATTACTGAGCTACAACCTTCCCAAAGGTGTATTTCACATTGGATGATCTCAGTAGGCTTGTCATAGTAGGACTGTGGGGAGGGCGGTATGTGCATGGGCCATAACCCATTCATCTAGGGGTTGACACACCACATGCGGGCACACACGGGATCGTATGTCACAGGTACGTGTATACAGCTACTAGATGACTACTTCCTTGCACAGCCGGCACGTGCACCACATAGTCTGTAATGCTGACAGATACTGGTGGCTAGTAACTGCAGTGGGTGACATCTGCACTTCATGTGTTTGAGGCCCTTTGGCTATGTGCTGGGTGGGACAGGCCTTGATAGCTCCTTGTCACAGTGACCCTCTTCCACACATCTATGTATGTCTACCTTTGGCTTATTTTAGTGTGTTGTCCTGACATATATGTCAGTATTCCTATTCACTGTGTGTGTAAGCCATGAGTGGTGCATACTGACACGTGTCTGCACTAACAACTGCAACTGCCAGATATGTCTGGTCCACTGGTGTTTGCAGTCATGGCCTTCATGTGTTTAAGTGTGTAAGCATGCCCAGTATGACCTTCCAGTATGTTGTAGACTGACATTGCCTTCATTTCTCTAAGTGTGTGAGCATGGCCAGTATGGCCATCTGTATTGAATTTGTGGATCATGTCCAGATAGTTTGTGCTTTAGTGCTGACCTTTGTGTTGTACACCAACAGGTAGCAGGTAGCATGCTGTCTCTGCAGGGTATCCATCGATCATTTGGCTTTGACTGTTACTAAATTTTTGCATAACTGGAGGCACACCTGACTGTTTCTATATTTCTACACAGGCATGGGGGCACACCTGACTGTTATTGCATTACTATGTAGGATGAGGGGCACACCTGACTATTTTGACATTTTTACACAGGGTTGGGGGACACACCTGACTGTTTTTAAATTACTATGTTGGATGTGGGGGGCACACGTGAAACATGTACACATTCGCTATGACCATACTGGTATGTCTGGTACTCCATTTCATTCTGTATTCCTAACTATCATGCTGACTAGAGGCATACCAGTGTACTACAGATCATGGCTTTGGTTGCCCTACATATTCCTGTCTGACTTCCTACCCTTCAGAACTAACATCCCACTTTTTGACCTGCTATGATCAGTCTGTGTAGGCCTGGGGGGGGGGGGGGTTAACCATAGCCATCATCCTGGGGCCATGGCACAGGCTCTGTTTCAGTTTGTCTACACCTGTCCTGCTGGCTGAGACTGTTGTTGGGTATGTGAACTGTCTTGACTGGCATGTGTGGGTCATATGGACACACATGTCGCACAGCACATTTCCTGCAGAGGGTTTTGTCACCCTGTGTAGTACTGGCTACTATGGTAACTCCAGTATGTGTTACAGATGTCATGCTGCCACTATGGGTGTCTACTGTCTGCTGCCATAACATTCAGACACCAAATTCCCTTGCATGCTCACATCCATACCATAGCTACAGGTAACAACACATTCTACTCAATTTGGCAATTGGTAGGTTGATTGACTTACCTTGTGGGTGTGCCAGACTTGCTGATGGTGCTGGAGAGCTGCCTATGTCGGATGCACATTGTACACTCCCTATACATGGTTGAGCACAGGTAGTGTCATATTTGGCATCCCTTTTACTGTATGTGCGAGTCAGAGAGAGGTGTCATTCCCTGGGCCCCTACTGTGTCAGTGCATGTGCTATGTGTTGCCTCTTTGCCAAGGTCAGGACATACTGGGCACACCTCCTTCTGCCTACTAAGTCAGGCTCAGACTGTTCCTCCTCCGGGTCACTCTATGCCTGTGCAAGCCTTGGCATTGGTGGGGGGCTGTGTGGCCCTGCCCCATGCTGTTCCTGCTGCAGTTGTTTCAGCAGGATCATATTGTGTAGCATAGCACATACTATAACAATTTGGGTACATGTAGCTGGTGAATACTGCAAGGCTCCACAGGATGTGTCCAGACACTGGAACCGTGACCTGAGCATCCCAAACACATGCTCTATTATATGTCTGGCCTGTGCGTGTGCCTCATTATGGCATTGTTGTTCAGGTGTGTGTGCATTTCTGATGGATGTCATCAGCCATGGCTCACTAGGTGACCGTAGGGGATGTCCCCATTGGCAAATCTCTGGTACAGCTACATCAGATGCGATATGTGGGAACTGCATAGCTTCCAGGGCAGCCAGCACACACATTCATTATAATGCCCTGGGCATCACAAACGACCTGGCAGTTGATGGAGGGGATGCCCCTGTGGTTGATGTATGCCCTACCCTGCTCACCGGGTGGTGCTTTGATGCATATGTGTGTGCAGTCTATAGCACCCACTACCCCAGGGTATTCTGCTATTTGGTGGAAGAGACGCATATTGCTGGACAACACCTCACGGGTGTTGAGGAAACATAAGTGCTCACTGGCATGTGCTGACATGGCATACAGGAACTGGATACACTGGATGCTGATGCCTGTGAAATCCCCATGTTATCCCCAGTTGTGCTTTGAGAGGTACCTGTGGCTAGTATACCTAGGCCTACACATACCTTTGTATCCACTTGGATGGGTTCCCCTCAGCCAGTTTGGTGTGTCAGGTGTGGCCGGCACAGCTTAACGATTTGCTGTAGGAGGTCTCTGTCCACCCTATAGCGCTCCACTATCTTCAGCTCAGGTAGCCCCTGGTAGGTTGCCCTGGGTCTGTACACTCTTCTCTGTCTTCTCACAGTGGGTTGTTTGGCAGCATTCACATCATCACCACCCTCAGCCTCTTGCACATGTTGTTCTATGTTGCCTGCTGCAGCCCTTCTCATTTTGTAAGTTTGTTTGTTAAGATT
The DNA here is from genome assembly GCF_019279795.1 of Protopterus annectens. Classification (NCBI taxonomy): domain Eukaryota; kingdom Metazoa; phylum Chordata; order Ceratodontiformes; family Protopteridae; genus Protopterus; species Protopterus annectens. The sequence continues at coordinate 722,673,751 of NC_056751.1, read as the reverse complement.
TCCCCACTTGTATGCACCGGTGGTGTATAGTGTGGGAAAAACCAGAGGGGTATGTGTTTGCTTAGTTTATAGTAGTGTTCTGGGCTGAGCTGGTCTGCTGTCTGTGTAATTGGCTGATTCTGATACATTTCACCTGCCATCTAAGCTAGTTCTCCTTGATTACCTTCCTACTGCTGTTTTCCCTTCCCATTGCCTTCCTGTTTAAGCCTGTGTGCATGCTGCGCAAACAGAGTGCTCAAATGTGCACACTGCTGCTCTTTCCTAGTAACTTTTTTTTCTTCCTTTAAAACCCAGTGCGTGGTGCACACACCCACTTAGGCATTGTAAAGAGTGCTAGGCAGGTTTAGACACACCCCCTAGCTTAGCTGTGCTAAGCTAGGAGCAATCCCAAGCCACAGAGCTCCAGTCCGCTTACAGTATGCCTGACACACCCCCATGATGTCAGCTATATCCTAGTCTTGCACCCAGCTAACCATACTCTTACACTGTTGGGACTTGCCTCACATCCTGGGGAAAACTGGGATTCAGTATCCTTCCCCTCTTTTGCATAGGATTGCTTGCTAATGCATAATTACATGTCTCACACCGGGCCTCCCTTCTTAGCAACCATTACTCACTGGCCAAGTTGTCTTCTGCCTGCCATTGACTTGCATGGCAGAATATTGATTTTAGTTAGAATGCTTATTTTAGGTTTATTTTATTATTTCCCCCTGATCCTGTTTGCAAACCGCTGCCCTGTGCTTAAACTGCCGAGATCTGCAAAAAAAATAATAAAAGTTTTTTTTTTAATTTTTTTTTTATTGTTTGCAATGTCTATGGCCTTATGCTTGGCCATTAGCATGCTTCCTCTATGATATGCAGCCTTTATTTGGAGCTGTCATAGCTCCGTTTTGGATTTTGCAGAAATGTACTTGGTTACTAGCCAAGCACATTTCTGCAGATAGCACTAGTCTTGCACGAACTATTGCAAGCTTCCTGGATTTCAAAATCACCTCATTTGCATGAATTTCTCCTGCAAATTAGGTGATTTGCATACCAGGGCTTAGTCCGTGCATGATTAGTGCAGGAGCTCTCATGCACGCCCCTGCAGGCTGTTCCTGGATCGCACGGTAGACAAATTGCCTGTCAGAGCTCCTTCACTAATCATGCACACCATGAAGGGCATAGAGAATCTGGGGGACAGTAAAAAATTTCTTGTTAGCTTTATTGAATTTCTCCCACAATATTCTTTACAGCTATTAAATAAAAGGTTGTAAAATACTGAGTACAGGCATGAAAGCATACATAACCAAGCTCTTAAATATGAGATAAAAATCAATTTGTACAATCCACACCATAAGTACATAAACCAGAAAAAAATGAGAAGTTTCATAAGCAGGGTTGAGTTTTGCTGACATGTGTTAGCGTACTGTGACCTTGTGGAAGTAGAATATACCACTGATTTTCGAATGGTCTCTTTTTAAATGTTATGTTAGGGTTTTTCAGTTGCATTTCAGAAAACAAATGTTTAAGTAGTGATGGCTTGGTTTCTTCTTCTTAAATGGTGTTTTTTTCTGTTGCTCTTTGCAGTAGGTAAGGTCTGCTTTCATTATTTATTAATAGACTATTGTAATAAGTTTATTGCAATTGTAAGTGGGAAGAAGGCTTTGGTATGCATATGAGAAGTTGGAAGTTTCATTTTGATAGAAATCATCCAGATGACTATAAGTTGTTAAGTGTTCTCATTATGTTATATATGTATCATATCTTATAGGTTCATTGGTTCATAGGTTGGCACTAGGCTATCAGCCCTAGGGCCTATACAAGCCTAGCCATAACAATTCCCTGGCTATTTCATAGGTTCATAGGCAGGTACTAGGCTATTGGCCCTAGGGCCTATATAAGCCTAGCCAAAAAGGTAAGCTGGCTTTTGCCACCCAAGAAAATTATTTTCCTGTGCCCCTGTCGAGTAGAGACACAGAAGTGATCCCTGGGGTGAATTTCCTATTTCCCATCCAATCATCAAGATTTTTCTTGAAGAGTGCTAATGAGGAGCTCTGTTTGACATAGATAGGTAGTCTGTTCCAGAGTATGGGAAGTCTCTGGGACAGGAATCTATCCCTCCAGCATGTTCTGTTTATTGTGGTGACAAGGTTTAGGTCCCTACAGTGTGTAGCTCAGAGGGATTGGGATTTCTTTAACTGGAGCATGTCCAACAGCTCTGGGTTTGACAGCTTTGTATGTTAGGCAGAGATCTCCTCTGAGTAGGCGATATGCGACAGAGTAAAGCTGGAGTTTTTTGAGATGGTCTGTGTAGGGCATCTGTTTGAGGCCAGTAATCCTTTTTGTGAGGTATTTCTGTGGCCTTTTCAGTTGTTGTAGATGTCTTGTGAGGTACATTCCAAAAGGGGTGCTGTACTCTATAATGGGTCTAATGAGTGATGAGTAGAGGGGAACAATGACCTCTTTTTTTCTGGATGAGAAACCTTTTGTGACAAGGTGTGCCACATAGAACGACTTCCTGACTACTGTGGTGATGTGATTGTCAAAGGAGAGACTACTGTCCACCTGTGTCCCAAGGTCTCTTATCACACTTTTGGTGTTAAGTAGTCTACCACCTATGTGGTAGTTCATGGGTACAGAGTTTTTACCAAAGGGGATGACAATACACTTTTTGGCATTGAGCTTCAGGTCATGGCTTTGACACCAGGCATCTGTCTCAGTAAGGCCCTTTTGTAGTATGTCCACATCATTAGGAGTTTCGATTATGGCTCCTAGTTTGCAGTCCTCTGCAAACTTCGTTAGCTAAAGACCTTTTGTGTTAGCCTGTACTTCAGAGAAGTAGATACCAAACAGGAGAGGACCCAGGACTGAACCCTGTGGTACTCCACTTGTCACTGGTCTGAAGTCGGATTTGGAGTCTGCTACTTTCACAGTGTGGGTTCTGTCCGTGAGCCAGTTGGCAACCCATCTTGTGACATAGGGACTTATACCTAGTTTAGTGAGCTTATCTATAATTCCAGAGTGGGGGATGGTGTTGAAAGCCTTGGTGAGCTCTAGATAGGCTGTGTGAACCACCTTACCCTCATCTATGGCTTTGGTGATTGCTTCAAAGAAGTCAATCAGGTTTAGGACAAGATCTGCCTTTTACAAACCTGAACTGGGTGGGGTCCAGAGTTTGGAAATTACCAATGTCTTTGTTTATTTCTTCCCACAGTATTTACTTCTTATATTTTTATGTCAAACAGTTCAAGACCATTCAGTATTTTGTTAACTGACTTTGTTAATGTATGTTAATCTGTTGCTATAAATAGCAAAAAATGTATCTTATGAGCATGTTCACTTTATAAGGTAAGTTTGATTGTTTTTAAAAACAACTTTAAGTTAATAAACTAACACTTTGAATTTTATGTTTATATAGCATTGTTAGGTATTAAGTATTATGTATTTAGTAAGATAACTGAATCATGGAAAGTAATTTATATAGTGTCAGGCATGAAAAAGATATCTGACTGGTTTAACCATGCTGAAATATTCTATGTATGTTGGGTGACAATGCACCTACACCTTGATTTATGGGATATGAAGGATCTAGGAGAAACACAGCGGTATTAGTTATCGTACAGGGCAGAAACTATCAACATGATCCTATAAATTATATATATATATATATAAAAAGCGTACAAACCCTTGTTAAAATGTCAGTTTTTTGTGATATAAAAAATGAGACCACAATAAATCATTTCAAAACTTTTCCCACCTTTAATGTGACCTATAACCTGATGTGCAATTCAATTGAAAAACAAACAAATCTGTTAGGGGAAAAATACAAAAAATAAAAAATGTACAATACACTGATTGCATACTGTGACAGTCGAATTTAACTTTTATTTTGTAGGTTCTTCCTTTTATGGTGAATGACTCACCAGTAAGAATCCGTTTACAAAATTTACATCGGCCACACTTGTTCATTTGATTTACCATACTGGGTTTCCTTTCCCATAAGGTATCCCTTCTAGAATACTTTTCAAATTTCTGTACTTCCAGAAAGCTATTTTGGGCTTGTCTGCCACCAGATGATTAAAGTCCGAACTTTCTCATAGTAGAATCCAATTTTTATTCAAAATCTACCTAACAATATCACTGTCCAAATTATAGTTAGTGATAAATATACACCTTTAACATAAAAGGAAGAACCTGAATCCGCGGTGGTGGTGCTGCGGTAGCGTTGTCGCCTCACAGTAAGACACTGTCCGGTTCAATTCTCAGCTAGAGCATCTTCCGCGTGGAGACATGCATGAATGGGCGTACCTTCATTGAAGGTTGTGCATCAGGGCTGGTAACTCGGCATGTAAAAATCAACTACCAGTCAGTAGCGGACCGGAGTTCCGCAGTGGCGACCCCTAACCGGGAAAAGCTGAAAGACACAAACAAACCATAAAAGGAAGAACCTACACAATAAAACATAATTGTCCAAGTTGTACTTGAATTGGGTTAGGGAGGAACTCTGGTTCACATTTATGGGGAGCCTTCTCCAAGGATGGGGTATTCTATGGGACACATACCTCTCTCTCCAGCAGGTCCTATTTATATCACAAGCAAGGTTTAAGTCTTTAAAATGGGTAATTCTGGTGCTGTTTGTTTTGTGGATATACAAGAGGTCCATCAGAGTGGGGTCTGACAATGCCCTGTATGCAAGGCATAGATCTCCCCTCAAAAGCCTGTAGGAGACAGAATACAGGGATAGGGCCTTGAGGGGGTATACATAAGACATTTTACTTATGCCTTGTATTCTTTTAATGAGGGACCTCTGTGGACTTTCCAATTGTTGGATATGCCTGGTTAGGTATATACCAAAGGGGGCATTGTACTCAATGATAAGTCTGATGAATGACAAATACAGTGGAACAATGACTTCCTTGGACATAGATACCATATTTTTGTTTATAAGTTGCACAACATAGAATTATTTCCTCACTAGTATAGATACATGATGGTCAAAGGCTAGATTACTGTCTATGTGTGTCCCTAAGTCCCTGATGACCGAGTCAAATCTTAGGGGTGTGCTGTCAATATGATAGTTACCAGGGGTGGGTGACTTCACAAAGGATACTATTATGCATTGATTGGCATGTTTTTAGTCCATGGCTCTGACACCAGTTGTTTGTCTGTGTCAGACCTTCCTGGAAAACATTTGTGTCAGTGTAGGATTCAATGACAACCACTAATTTGCAGTCATCTGCAAATTTAGACAGCCAGAGACCATTGACATTGGCCTTGACAACTGAGAAATAAATGCCAAAAAGGAGTGGTTCAAGGACTGATCCCTGAGGGACTCCACTTGTGACTGGCCTCTTTGTAGAGGTGGACTTCCTAAGTCTAACTTCCTGGGTCCTGTCTGTGAGACAGTTGGCTATCCACTAGGTGACATATGAGTCTGTGCCTAACCTCTTGGTTTGTCAACAATGCCCGAGTGGGATATTATGTCAAATGCCTTGGCCAGGTCAAGGTAGGCAGTGTGAACCACTTTGCTTTGGTGACCTTTTCAAAGAAGTTCACCAGGTTGCGTAGGCATGATCTACCCTTGATGAAGCCCAGCTGGGTTGGGTTCAGTATCTTGGGGATTACTATATCCTTTTTGATAATTTCCATGATAATTATTTCCAAAGCTTTACATATAAGACTAGTGAGACTTATGGGTCTGCAGTTTCTCAGTGGTACCCGGGATACTAACAGACAAATAGAAAACACCACAAAATAATTGTCAAGTAGCTAAGTGACACGGTTTCAAGACCCTTTTCAGTCACAAACAAGTACAGCCGATAGCTCAATACATAGGTGACACAAAACATGAAATTAGCAAACTGTAATGTGCACTGTTATAAATAAACAATAGTCACTGACAGTAACTTATATATCAGACCTGCATATACCATATTGTATTTAGTAACAAATATGTTATAATCAGGCACTTATCTGTCTAGTAACTTATATATCAGACCTGCATATACCATATTATATTTACTAACAAGTAAGTTATAATCAGACCCTTATCTCTCTAGTAACTTATATATCAGACCTGCATATACATTTATTAACAAGTATGTTATAATCAGACACTTATCTCACTAGTAACTTATATATCAGTCCTGCATATACCATATTGTATTTAGTAGCAAGTATGTTATAATCAGACACTTATCTCTCTAGTAACCTATATATCAGACCTGCATGTACCATATTGTATTTAGTAACAAATATTTTATAATCAGGCACTTATCTGTCTAGTAATTTATACATCAGACCTGCATATACCATATTATATTTAGTAACAAGTATGTTATAATCAGACCCTTATCTCTCTAGTAACTTATATATCAGACCTGCATATACCATATTGTATTTAGTAACAAGTATGTTATAATCAGACACTTATCTCTCTAGTAACTTATATATCAGACCTGCATATACCATATTGTATTTAGTAACAAGTATGTTATAATCAGACACTTATCTCTCTAGTAACCTATATATCAGACCTGCATGTACCATATTGTATTTAGTAACAAGTATGTTATAATCAGACCCTTATCTCTCTAGTAACTTATATATCAGACCTGCATATACCATATTGTATTTAGTAAAAAGTATGTTATCTCTCAGCCTCTATGCTCAGGAAGCAGGGACAAACCAAAAAAATAATCAATAGTATCATGTCATCATAGTAGAATACTAGGGTATCGAACCAGAGGACCTTTTTTAAGCCAGGCCACGCTTCCCAATAACATTTGATAGATTTGGTTCCCAGGGGTTTTGTGGCGGTATATTACTTAGCCATTGGTAGCCAAGCATTTACATGTTTCCTCTCTCTAATAGAGACATAGGTGTCAGACCAAGGGACAGTGATTGTTTCCCATCCATTGATTGAAGTTTCACTTGAATAAAGCAGGGATGAACTCTGCTTCATATGGATGGGAAGCTTGTTCAAGAAAAGGGGACCCTCTGAAGTTAGAAGTTATGTACCTACCATAATGTTCCATGTTAGTTGTCTTCTTCTCGCCTTCTTTCTTGCTGGATGGGTTCGGAGCCGATCCTCGGCTCTGACTCGGCCACTCTAAAAGCTCGAGAGCTAGTTCCACCGGCTCGAGGCTCCCCTATATCCCACAATGCTAGGCGGTAACTCCTCAGATCTCGTTTGAAAGCTAAGGCCAGCAATAAAATTCCATAAGGAACATAGAAAAACTCCTCTAGGTCTGTCCTGGCTAGGGGGAAGGAGGGTGGGATGCAAGAAAGAAGGCAAGAAGAAGATAACTAACATGGAACGTTATGGTAGGTACATAACTTCTAAATGTTAAGTTGTCAATCTCATCTTCATTCTTGCTGGATGGGACCACGTCCCTAGCACCTTGTCTCGGGTGGCCTATCGGAACAGACTCTTGAGTACAGTGGAACCAAAGTTGGCCCGGTCTCTAGAGGCCAAGTCCAACTAATAATGAGAAATGAAGGTATGGGGAGAAGCCCAAGTAGCTGCAGAACAAATCGAATCAATAGGCAGCCTATCTTGGAAAGCTACAGAAGTGGCTAAAGCTCTAGTTGAATGAGCCCTGGGTTTGGATGACAACCGTTGATGTCTTATCTCATACACTAGGGTAATCAACGAAGTAAGCCATCTAGAGAGAGAGAGACTTTAGAGACTGGAAGGCCCATTCTACCCTCTGCATAAGAAACAAACCGTTGGTCAGATTTCCTGCATTGTTTGGTCCTGTCTAAATAGCACCTAAGTTGGCGATGAATATCTAAACAGTGTAACTTTTGTTCTGACCTATTAGAATAATTTGGGAAGAAAACAGGAAACTCAATGGTCTGATTCAAATTTGCCAATGAAGCTACTTTGGGCAAAAAAGACGGGTTAGTACGCAAGGACACCCTGTCTTTATGAAATACTAGATAAAGGGGTCGACTACACAGAGCATGAAGTTCAGAGACTCTTCTAGCTGAGGTGATAGCTACTAAAAAGAGTGTCTTCCACGAAAGTAATTTTATAGAACATGAAGCCGCAGGTTCAAAGGGGGGAAGAATTAAGGATGCCAGAACCAAATTGAGATCCCATTGAGGAGGAGGATCTCTGATGGGTGGTTTGAGTAGAAAGACTCCCTTTAAGGCCTTGCAGAGTTTCTGAGACATAATAGAGGACTCTGAGACTCCAACATGAAAGTTCGAAATTGCAGCCAATTGAACTCTAATGGTAGATGGGGACGAACCTGCATGGAAAAGTTCGGCTAGAAAGTCTAGAACTGTTTGAATAGAAGCAGTGAAAGGATCTATATTCTTTGACTGCGCCCAATAGGAAAAACGTTTCCACTTGCTATGATAAATCTTCCGAGTGGAAGATTTATGAGAGGCAATCAAGATATCTCTAACTGAGTGAGATATCAAAGGAAGCCTGGCTAAGGTCGGAATTGGAGGAACCACGCTGTGAGGTTCAGAGAGGGAAGGGAGTGGTGCAACTGACCCAACTGATGGGTCAAGAGGTCTGGAACTGGGTCCAGATGCCAAGGTTGTTCCAACAGATAACGGTGGAGAAAGGGGAACCAAACTTGTCGAGGCCAGTAAGGGGCAATGAGGATCATAGAAGCTTCCTGAGCGATGGCTTTCTGTATCAGCTGGGATATCAGTGGGAAGGGAGGAAAGGCATACAGAAGTCCCCGGGGCCAAACGTGTACTAGAGCGTCTCTGCTGGGGTGGCCTGGTTGGGGAAAGAGGGGTTGGGAGGGCGGCCTAATGGTTAAGGTGTTTGTCTTGCAAACACAAGGTGCAGGGTTTGAGTCTCAGATGGGATAATTGGCTAGGCTTAAAATGGCTCACAAGGGCAGTTAGCCTAGTACTAATCTATGACTCTATGACTCTAAAATCGTCGCACTTGCTGTTTTGGGGAGTAGCAAAAAGGTCGCAGCAAGGCCTGCCCCACTTTCGAAAAACTTTCTCCAACACTGAATTGTTCAGAGACCACTCATGAGGCATGAGAATAGCTCTGCTCAATTTGTCTGCAATCACATTGGACTTCCCGGGAATGTGCGTTGCTAACAGAAATCGCTGAGAAGAAATCGCCCATTGCCACAGTCTGAGTGCCTCTCGACATAGGGGGTAAGATCTGGTTCCGCCTTGTTTGTTGATGTACCATACTACAGACATGTTGTCTGTTTGGATTGCTATAGTTCCCTTGGGAAGAGAGTCTTGTAGGGCTTGCAATGCTAGAAGCACTGCTCTCATCTCTAGGACGTTTATGTGCAAGTGGCACTTGAACGGTTGCCACATGTCCTGGACTCTCCTGCCCTGGAAATGCCCCCCCCCACCCGATCAGGGAGGCGTCCATTGTCACTGTAGCAACCGGAGGGGGAGGGACGAAAGGTCTCCCTAGGAGGAGCTGAGGAGATGTGATCCACCAAGAGAGATGACTCTTGCACGATTGAGTTATCCGAATAGGATGGGACATTGGTAGGCTTTGGTAAGACCATTGTGTGAAGAGCATCCATTGCAAAATCCTCATATGGAAGCGAGCTAATGGTAGGAGAGGGTTGGCCGCCGCCATGATCCCCAAGACTTCAGGATCCATCTGGCTTTGACCTTGTTGCTCTGCAAGAGAAGAAAGACCTGTTTGTGTATGTCTGCTATCCTCTGCTCTGTGAGTCTGGCTGACATCTTGACTGTGTCTAGATTTGCGCCTATGAAAGTAATAACATGACAAGGCGACAAGACAGACTTTTCGTAGTTTATTGAAATGCCTAGCGCCTGACATGTGCGAAGGGTGTAGACTCTGGCAAGGAGTAAAAGATGCTTGGTAGGGGCTGTAAGGAGCCAGTTGTCTAAATAAGGAAACACCTGGAATCCTTGTCGTCTCAGATGAGAGGCTACCACTGCCATGCATTTGGTAAACACTCGGGGGGCTGTAGTGAGACCAAAGGGCAGGGCTCTGAATTGAAAATGACTGGTTCCCAGCCTGAAGCGGAGAAACCTCCTGGAGCGTCGACTCATCTTGATGTGATAGTATGCATCCTGGAGATCTATAGAGCACATCCAGCTGTCCCGCCCCAAAAGGGGAAGAATGGACTGCAGCATGACCATCTGAAACTTTGTTTTTTTGATAAACTTGTTCAAGTTGCTGAGATCCAAAATGGGTCTCCAGTCCCCTGTTTTCTTTGGAACCAAAAAGAATTTGGAGTAGGTTCCGGATCCTACTTGGTCTGCTGGCACTGGTTGAATGGCTCTTTTTGTGAGCAGCTTTGAAATTTCTAATGCTGCTTGCTCCCTTTGACTGGGTGGAACATCTGGAAGGGATTTTTTGGACAGCTTCGGAATGAAAAGGAAAGGGATTCTGTAGCCTTCGGAAATGATAGACTGTACCCACTTGTCTTGAGTTAGGGATAGCCAGGCTATTGGGTACAGTGACAACCTCCCCCCGACTGCCTCCAAAGGTGGACAGTTGGGCAACACCTCGGGGATGCTGAAAGGGCTTGTCGGAAAAGAATTCTCGACTGCCCTGATTCTGCGGTCCCCTTCTGCCTCTGGGACGGCGTCTACCATTGTTGTTCCCCCCTCTGCCTCTAGAGGGGAATCGACTCTGTGCATCAGGCAAGTCTCCTTGAGATTGTTTACGGAACCACATCTTTCCCCCCTTCTGACCTTTGGGGTAAGGTCTAGAAGGAGTAGAAAAACGGACTCCGACGGCAGAAAGAGTTTTGCCATCAGTCTCGCACCTAGTTAGGGTTTCCTTCACTTGAGGACCAAAGAGGGATGATCCATCAAAGGGGGAATTAGTGAAAGATGCCTTAAAAGGGTCCGCAAAGTTACAAAGCCGCATCCAGGCGTGCCTACGCAAGGCTACACCTGTACCTGCTGCTCTACTTGCTCGATCCGCCGCATATGAAAGGAGGCGCATGGAGGAGTTGGTTATAGAATTAAAGGTAGCCAGCTGAGAGTTCATCCTATCCTGAAAACTCGCAGCTGTTGGGTCCTTCAACATTTCACTCGCTTCCTTGAGTAAGTCCCTCTGAAGTCGAGTAAAATGACACAGGTAATTCAGTGATCTCATAGTAAAGGTCGCTGACGAGAACATCCGCTTCCCGTACCTGTCCATCGACCTAGATTCCTTGTTAGGAGGATGAACAGGCACCGAAGGATCAGCTAACTCCTTCTTGGTAGCCGCAGCCACCACCATAGCATCAACAGAGACACCTTTGGTCAGAAATTCTTTATCCTTGGGGGCCGTGATGAACTTTGATGGTCTCCTGGGGGTGGGTTCCACTGAGTCAGGAGCCGCCCTAGCCTTCTTTGCTTAAGGGGTCAAAGGGAGGGGACACCCAGGAGGTGGAAGGGCGAGAGCCAAACGCCTCAAGGTACACTGATTCATCCTCTGAAGGGTTGAGGGCTGGCCAATTCCCCCTCTGTTTTAAGATTTCAAGGATGTCTGCAAAGGAGACATCTTCAGAGGGGGAACGAGGGGAACCTTCAGAATCCTCTAAATCAGTGTCAGAGGTGACAGACTCAGGGGAGTCAATGTGCTTCCTCTAACACTGCCTCTTCCTAGGGGGCTCTCCTACAGGGTCAGGAGAGGCCTCGGAAGAGGAGGAGATCCCCACAGGGGAAACCTGAGGAGCTGGCTCTCTACGGTCGGGGATGAGAGAGTGAGTCGAAATCACTGGAGGCACCATAGGGGGAGGGGCAGAAAGAACCGACTGTGGAGTAGAGCCTGGTTCTAACACGCTCCTCATGACCTCGAAGGCACCCCTGTCAGGCAGAGCCGGAGGTCTCTGTTCCAAAAAACTGAAAACCTCCCCCGGCACCGACAGTGATGGCTCGGAGGCCGATGTCGGAACCGAACTCACCAGCACCGAAGCACCGAGAGGGAGAGCGGGTTCAGAAAAGGGTCCGATGCCACTCGCCCCCTCGGAGCCGACGAGGGAAGTCCGGCGCCAAGATTCTTCCAAAGAAGACATCGGAGCAGACGACAGAACCGAAGACAAAGGTATCGGTTCCGACGCCACCACAGTCTCAGGTCCGAGCCGCCCCGGCTCCGAACTCAAAAGAGTCAGAGGAGGAATAGTTTGAGTGGTCGGAGTAGGTCTCGACTGTTGAGTTGGACTTTGAAGCATCTGGGCTAATGCCTCGGACTTAAGAAGTCGACTCACTAATCTCTGAAGGTCATGGTCCGATAACCTGGAAGACCTAGAAGAGTGGGATCTATGGCTCCGTTCAGACAGCAAGGGTGATGCTGGAGCCGAATGAATGGAGCCAACAGATGGAGATCGGGACCTCTTTCTGGATGTCAGTTCCGATAAAATAATCGGAGCCGACAGAGTAATTTCTTCCTCGGCTCCGGCCGGAGCCGAGGACACCATAGGGGCCTGTATTCGAGTTTCATCGGCTCCGGCCGGAGCCGATGTTCGAATAGCTTTAGGGCCTCCAGAAGACGGCTCAGAGGCTGGAGCCGAAGGTCTAGAAGGCTTAGAGGGTTTCCCCGATGACTGAGTCAAGGGACCCTCAGGCTTAAGTAAGCCCCTTAAGATAAGTTTATTTTTTCGCTCCTGCAGGACTCTAGGGCTGAAGCCATGGCAAACAGCACATGAGTCCTGCAGGTGCAAAGGTCCCAGGCAGTACACACAAGAAGTGTGACCGTCTGTCAGAGACATCTTCTGACAGCACGAATCACACTTCTTAAAGCCTGAGACCTTTGATTCCTTAGACATATCTAAGGGAAGTGTAACACACAAGCACACACACACACCGATTACACTTAGGGTTAAATTAAAAACTAATTTAAACAAATTATAGTAGTTAGAAATAAAAATCCCTATAAAACACAGTCACTCACTATAGGAAGGGAGGGACTGGGCCTAGGGCCCGAGGGAAAAATCTAGAGATTTTGTGGAAAAAAGGGGGTTGAAAGTTAACAGGAATGGGATAAACTAATTTAAAACTAACTATTTATAAGAAAAACTAACTTTAAAGGGGAAAAAAGGCTAAGAAACTAGTTCTTTACCAAAAAACTAACCTGAGCTGGTGGGAACACACCTCGATCACTGTAGCGGCAAACGAGATCAGAGGAGTTACCGCCTAGCATTGTGGGATATAGGGGAGCCTCGAGCCGGTGGAACTAGCTCTCGAGCTTTTAGAGTGGCCGAGTCGGAGCCGAGGATCGGCTCTGAACCCATCCAGCAAGAATGAAGGCGAGATTGACAACTTAACATCACACAATTTCCCTCCAGCATGTCCTATTTATATTACAGGCAAATATATGGTCCCTAGATTGGGAGTTTCTGTTGGTATTTGGTTTATGCATGTGCAAAAAGTCCATTAGGGTTGGATCAGAGGATGCTTTTAGGACAGGCATTGGTTGTCTCTCAGCAGCCTGTAGGAGACCAAATAAAAGGACAAGGGTTTGAGGCAGTCCACATAGGACTTATTTTCCACACCATGTATTATTTTATTGTGAAATCTTTGAGTACGCTCCAGTTGTTGCACGTCTGGTCAAGTAAATGCCAAAGGGGGCATGGTACTCAATGACTGGACTTATGAGAACAGAGTACAACAGAACAATGGCATGTTTAGATCTAGATGCTGTACCACTGCTTATAAGTTGTGTAACGTGGAATGATTTCCTCACTACAGTAGACACATGATGGGCAAATGCCAAATGACTGTCTACATGCATTCCCAAATCACTGACTACTGAGTCTTCTTTTATGGATGTTTTGTCACTCTAGTAGTTTGCTGATGTGGCTATCTTTCTGAAAGATACTATGCTGCACCTTTTTGCATTGAATTCTAAACTATGAATCTGGTACCAGTTATTAGCCTGTGTCAGGCCTTTTTGAAAGACATATGTGTCTCAGACAGATTCAGTGATGACTCTGGCACCAGCTACTAGTCAGTGTCAGGCCTGCTTGGAGACTATTCATGTCTTGGATAGATTCAGTGATGACTCTGGTACCAGTCATTAGTCTGTGTCAGACCGTTTTGGAGAACATTCATGTCTTGGACAGATTCATTGATGACTCTGGCAGCAGCTAATAGTCTATGTCAGGCATGCTTGGAGGATATTCATGTCTTGGACAGATTCAGTTATGAGTATGTCACCAGTTGCTAGTCTGCTTCAGGCCTTTTTGGTTGATATTCTTTTCTTGGACAGATTCAGTCATGACTCTGGTAGCAGTTTCTAGTTGGTGCTAGGCCTTTTTGCAGGGTATCCTTGTCTTGGACTGATTCAGTCATGACACTGCTACCAGTTATAAGTCAGTGTAAGGCCTTTTTGGAAGATATTTATGTCTTAGACAGATTCAGTGATGAATCTGGCACCAGCTATTAGACTGTATCAGGCATATTTGGAGGACGCTTGTGTCTTGGGCAGATTCAATGATGACTTTGGCAACAGTTATTAGACTGTGTCAGGCCTTTTTAGAGGACATTCATGTCTTGGACAGATTCACTGATGACTCGGGTTGGAGTTAGTCTGTTATCAAGCCTTTTTGGAGGATATTTAGGTCTTGGACCGATTCACTGATCACTCTGGGAAATGTTTCTAGTCTGTATCAGGCTTTTTTGGAGGCTATTTGTGTCTTGGACAGATTCATTGATGACTTTGCCACCAGTTATTTGTCTGCATCAGGCCTTTTTGAAGGATATTCATGTCTAGGGCAGATTCAGTGATGACTTTGGCACCAGTCATGAGTCTGTGTCAGGGCCTTTTGGAAGTTATTTGTGTCTTGGACAGATTCAGTCATGACTCTGGTAGCAGTTTTTAGTTGGTGCCAGGCCTTTTTGGAAGGTATTAGTTTCTTGGACCAATTCAGTCATGACTCTGCTACCAGTTATTAGTCAGTGTCAGGCCATTTTAGAGGATATTTATGTCTTGGACAGTTTCAGTGATGATACAAAATTTCACCAACTTGTTCAAGAACCATTTACTGTTTATTAAAATAAATAAAACATATATGTGACTAAGCGCTTTCACCCATAACATCTACTGGGCTTCATCAGAGTAACTTTTAGACTCAAGCGTTTAAATACAACTAAAACACCACCCATCAATAAACACTGTCCAATAGTGTGACTCCATGCATTAATTGTTTAAAATGTAACTTCATACAAATAAATAGCACTATCTGCAATATAAATACAACCTAATAAATACATTTTAATATAAAATACATTGATAAAATCATTTATATAATATGTACACACTTATACCTATATGTAAGGCAAAAAAAGAAGTTATGTCTTACCACAACGTTCCATGTGCATTGTTCATCTCGGCTTTGTTCTTACACATGGGTTCGGAGCCGATCCTCGGCTCCGAGTCGGCCGCATCGCAAGCTCTGCATCTAAGAGAATCTCGAGACTCAGTATGTATCCCATGATCCTCCCTGCTATATCTCAGATCTAGTTTGCAAGAAACTATCTTGCTCTAATACCAACTGCATCTAACGCCTACGCAATCACACATCAAGCAATGAGACACTGGAACTACCACACATATATGTGTAAGGATAGAATGCCACCTAGCAATGAGAGGCTATTGTAACTCATTCAGGAATAAACCATCCAAACCCTAGTATGCAGTTCTTCCAGAACGTGGTGGGGGAAGGAGGGAGGGGATGTAAGAACAAAGGTGAGATGAACAATTCACATGGAACGTTATGGTAAGACATAACTTCTTTATGTGACATTGTTCAATCTCGCCATTTGTTCTTACACACAGGAAGTGTCCCTAGCTCCGTTACCCTGGGTGACTCATGGAAGAACGTTCCTCAGCACAGTGGAACCTGTCTTTAGAGGCCTTGTCCACCTTGTAATGCGTGATAAACGTATGAGGCTTTGCCCATGTAGCTGCTGCACAAATAGTGTCCAACGGTAATCGAGCTGCATGGGCTAAAGAAGTAGAAATGGCCCTAGTAGAATGAGCCTTAGGTTTTAAAGGCATTGGTTGATTAGCAGCTGAATGAACAAAATTGATGCACTCCAATAGCCACTTGAATAAGGTACCCTTTGATACCGCCATGCCTTTCCTACTGTCTGCGAATGACACAAACAGCTGATCAGACTTCCTGTAAACGTTAGTTCTGTCTAGGTAAAATCTCAGTTGCCTATGCACATCCAATTTGTGCAACATGTATTCCAGTTTATTTGAATGTTTTTTGAAAAATGTAGGGAGTTCTATAGATTGGTTAATATTTATCACAGAACAGACTTTGGGGAGAAACGATGGGTTTATGCATAAGGAAACTCTGTCTGGATGGAAAATCATGTAAGGTGGTCTCACTGACAAGGCCTGTAGCTCCAAAATTCTTAGAGCTGAGGTAACAGCAATAAGAAAAAGGGTCTTCCATGACAAAAACTTAAGTGGGCACGATGACGCAGGTTTGAAGGGTGCTAGCATAAGCTGGGACAACATCAAGTTTAGGTTCCATGGGAAAATTGGCTCTCGAATGGGTGGGCGAAGATGGAAAGTACCCTTCATGAAGGCCTTACAAAGCCTGTGGGACATAATAGTGGAATCACCTTCACCTACATGGAAGTTAGATATGGCCGCTAACTGTACTCTTATGGTAGATGTAGAAGCCCCTTCATGAAAAAGAATGGATAAGAACTCCAATATTTTGTGTATCGGGGCTGCCAGAGGATCAATACCATGATCTGATGCCCAACACACAAAGCGCTTCCATTTGCTCCTGTATAGCTTTCTGGTGGAGGCTTTATGAGAAGAAATTAGAATGTGTTGTACTGCAGAGGACAAAAGGTTTGACCTGGCTAAACAGGGAAGCGGAGCAGCCAAGCTGTCAATTTGAGGGATTGAAGGGACGGATGAGGAACTCCCGATGAGTGAGTCAATAGGTCTGGCACTGGGTCCAGAATCCAAGGTTCCTCTATCTGATGGGACTGAAGGAAGGGAAACCAGATCTGTCGAGGCCAAAACGGTGCTATGAGGATGATCGTCCTTGTCCAGGTTCCTGGCTTTCTGAAGAAATTTGGGTATTAGAGGAACAGGGGGAAATGTGTACAGGAGACCCGGAGCCAATCGTGCACTAGAGCATTCCTGGGGACAGTCCCTGGAGGGGGAAGTAGGGCAAAGTAGCTTCTGCATTTGGCATTCAAGGGAGATGCAAACAGATCACAGCAAGGCTGGCCCCATCTGCGGAAAATCTTTTCCGCCACTTGAATTTTCAGTGACCACTCGTGTGGTAACAGGATGGCTCTGCTCAACCTGTCCGCAATGACGTTGGATGACCCCCGGGATGTGCGTTACTATCAGAAAGCGCCCTGTGGATGCAGCCCATTGCCAAATTCTCAGGGCCTCTCTGCATAATGGGTAAGATCTGGTTCTGCCTTGCTTGTTTATGTACCAGACCACTGACATATTGTCCGTCTGAACTGTTATTGTTCCCAGAGGCAAAGATTCATGAAAGTGTTGCAATGCCAGAAACACTGCTCTCAACTCCAGGACATTGATGTGCAGATTGTACTCTGTTTTGGACCATTCTCCTTGGACTGTTCTTCCCTGAAAAAGCCCCCCCCCCATCAGGGAAACGTCCATGGTTATGGTGGCTGTAGGGCTGGGCAGGACAAAGGGACGACCTATTGTCAGATCTTGACTGTTCATCCATCATTGAAGATCCCGCTTGCAAGACTCCGTGATCAATATGTTGTGTGTCAAGGGAAGTTCCTGGAATGACCACTGCGCAAAGAGCAGCCATTGTAGGACCCTCATATGCATTCTACCCAGAGGAAGTGCAATAAAAGAAGCCGCCATCAGGCCTAGGACTTTCAACACTTGCGCAGCGGGGACTTTTCTGCTCTGTAGGAGAATAGCGATCTGATCCCTGAGAGTTGATGCCCTTATCAGGGGAAGCTTTATCACCATTGCTGTTGAATCCAACTCTGCCCCTATAAATGAGATACACTGTGAGGGCGATAAGGTAGACTTTTCGAAGTTGACTGAAAGTCCTAAATGGGAACAGAGGCTGAGTGTGTAGTTCCTGGCTTGTACAAGACGATGCTCGGTGGCAGCGGTAAGGAGCCAGTCGTCCAGATACGGAAACACCCGGAATCCTAGCCGTCTCAGGTGAGACGCTACTATGGCCATGCATTTGGTGAACACCCTGGGGGCTGAGGTGAGACCAAAGGGCAGCCCTCGAAAATGGAAATGACTGGCCCCCAGCCGGAAGCGCAGGTAATCTCTGGACGCTCTGGCCATTTTGATGTGGTAGTATGCATCCTGGAGATCTATTGAGCACATCCAGTCGTCCTTCTGTATAAAGGGAAGGATCAATTGTAGTGTGACCATCTGGAACTTCTCCTTCTTCATGAAGGAGTTGAGTTTGCTGAGATCCAATATTGTTCTCCAGTCCCCTGTCTTTTTTGGAACTAAAAAGAACCTTGAGTAAGTTTCGGATCATTTCTGGTCCGCCTGCACAGGTTGGATGACTCTTTTTTTTCAGCAGCTTTGTAATTTCTACAGCTGCTGGATCTCGCAGATGGGGTGCAACATCTGGAAATCTCTTTTGTGTGGGGGGGGGGATGGACATAAAAGGAATGTTGTATCCTCTGGTTACTATGCTTTGTACCCAAGAATCTGAGGTAAGGTTTAGCCAGGCCTCCAGGTACAAAGCCAAGTGACCCCCGACTGCCTCCAGAGTAGGACAGTTGGGCCTCCACTCAGGAGTGCTGAAAAGGCTTCCCAGGACAGTATCCCTGTCGCCCTGATGCTGCGGACCTCCTCTGCCACCTGGGCGACATCTTCCATTTCTCCCCCCCCTCTGCCTCTGGAGGGGGCATCACTCTGTGCAGCCTGGTAAGATCCCCGAGTCTTACGGAACCACATTTTTCCGCCTCGTTGCCCTTTGGGGTATGGTCTAGTCTGAGTGGAAAAATGGACCCCTACGGCAGACAGGGTCTTACCTTCTAGCTCACACCGAGTCAGAGTCTCCTTTACTTTGGGCCCAAACAAGGTGGCACCATCAAAGGGGGCGTTGGCAAAGGAAGACTTAAAGGCTTCCGCAAAGGAGCACAGCCGCATCCAGGATTGTCTACGTAGAGCAATCACTGAGGCTGCAGCCCTACTCGAACCTTCGGCTGCATACGAGATGAGCCTCATGGACGTGTTGACTATTGAAGTGAGGGTGTTGAGCTGTGCTGTCACTTTGTCCAAGACAGCAGCATCTGTGTTACCCTGGAGGGTATCTCCCAACTCTTTAATGAGATCCCTCTGAAGTCGCGTAAAATGCATCAGGTAGTTCAGCGAACGAATGGAAAAGGTCGCTGAGCTAAATACGCGCTTCCCATACCTGTCCATAGTCCTAGAATCCTTATTAGGAGGATGGACAGAGGAAGATTCTTTGGACATTTCCTTTTTTGTGGCTGCCGCTACCACCATAGCATCGACTGGGACTTCTTTGGTAAGACAAATCTTGTCCTGGGGGGCAGTAATGTACTTGTTCGGTCTCCGAGGCACTGGTTCCACTGTGTCTGGTGTCTCCCACTCCCTTCAAGTTATCAGGTCCATTAGCTCGTCGAAGGGTGGGGTCACCCAGGAGATAGAAGGTTGAGTCTCAAATGCCTTCAGCAACACCGATTCATCTTCAGTGGGGGCAAGTGACTGCCAATCACCCCTCTGTCTTAAGATCTCCAGGATGTCAGCAAACGAGACATCCTCAGAGGGGGAACATGGGGACCCCTCTGCCTCATCCAAATCGGTGTCAGATGTTAGAGATTCCTGTGGGGAATCAATGTGCCTCCTCTTGCACAATCTTTTCCTCGGAACCTCATCAGAGGGGGCATCTGGCGAAGCCTCCAAGGAACAGGGGACACCCTTTGGGGTTAGCTGAGGTATTGGGACTCTACGATTGGGAGGGATCGCGGGTACAGAAGTAGAACATGGCCCTTTAGGGGAAGGAGAAGATGACTCCGATGACATAGATGTCTTCTCATAAGATCGAAAGCCCCCGACCACCAGGCCAAGGAATCCTCCGGATCCGAAGAACCAGGAAGCCTCCCGGACACTGGGACCAGGGGGTCCGACCCAGAAGACGGAGCTGAACTGATCTGCGCTGAGGCCCCGAGGGGGAGAGTTGGGACCAAAAACTCGGTACGGCTCTCGGCCCCGGAACCAAGGAGAGACCGTCGGCTCCGCAACTCCTCGATAGGCTCGGAAGGCGTCAAAGTCAGTGGTGCCGATCGCACAGTGGAAGGCTTCGGCACCGAGGGTTCCACTATCATCAGTTCATCTTCTCCGGGCTACGAAGACTGGATAGGTCTCGAAGGAGGATCCGTCGGAGACACAGGGAGGGCTTCCAGTTTCGACACCAATTGGGATGAAACCGCAATTAGCTTGGACAGAGCCGTGTTCTCCATAAGCTTCTGTACCACATGGTCCACGTCAGTTTTGGATAAAGGCCTAGAAGAACGGGTCAAAGGGGCCGAAGACGGCACCGATCGAAGAATCGAGAGTGGAGGCAGCTCCGACACCGGTTCCAAGACCTGGGGCTTTATCAAAGGTAACCGTTCGATACCTGGCACTGAAGTCTGTGGAGCCGGCGAACGAACTTTGGAAGAGGTGCTCGGAGCCGAGGACCTGGGCTACGACACCTTGGACGTCTTCGACCCCTTCGAAGACCTAGAAGTTTGGTCAGCCTTCTCCAAGGCTTCCAAGAAGTCTGGCTTGATTAAGCCTCTGTCTATCAGCTTCCTGCGCCTCTCCATCATGATCCTTCCACTGAAGGAGTGGCAAATAGAACAATCCTCCTGCAGGTGGAGAGGGCCAAGACAGTAGACGCAGGAAGCATGATTGTTGGTGATGGACATCTTTTGTCCACACTGGCACCTTTTAAATTCGGATTTAGCCTTTTCAGACATATCAGCCATAAATCAACTTGCCAAGCACGGAAAGAATTACGTTAACAACACTATACCTAGGTTACTAATGAGTAGAATAGTCCTAATTAACTATGTAAATATATCTAAAGATAATAAGTAAATATGAAACACAGCACACGATGATAATGTCAAATACTATGAAAAAAACTTTACAAAACTTCTACAAAAAACTAACTGCCAGAGCCCTGACAGAAAATTTTAGGCCTCAGCCCTAAGATTATCTATATACAGTCTCTAATGGTAACCAAACCTATTTAAATATGCACACACACACACTAAACCTGCTTAAATATATATAGAAAAAAGATTTTAGAACTAAATTAGTGACAAAAATAGAAATTTTTTTACTGGCCCGAGCTCTCTCGATGCGATCAGCTGCAGAGGCAAACTAGATCTCTGTATAGCAGGGAGGATCATGGGATACATACTGAGTCTCAAGCTTCTCTTAGATGCAGAGCTTGTGATGCGGCCGACTCGGAGCTGAGGATCGGCACCGAACCTGTGTGTAAGAACAAACGGCGAGATTGAACAATGTCACATCACTTAAATAAATGTACTCTGTAATTTAAAATACTAGATATAGAGATGCACTCATTTATACCCGGGGGATTAGAGGCATCTAATCTCAGCTGCCATAGGCACTCTCTAGTTTCCAATAAAATCTTACAAACAGCCCCTTTTTCACTATAAGGTACTCTATCAACCACAAAAAATAAACATTTTTTTTAAATTCTGACACTTTAAACTGTGTATACAGAGAACTAATTTTTTTCTTCTTTTTGATGTCCTTTAAATGCTCTAAAATAGGTAACCTTAATTTTCGTATATTCTTCCCAACATAAAATGTGGGACAGCTCAAACATGTAGCAACGTATACCACCATGTTTGTGTTACAGTTACAATAACCAGAACATCTAATAGTTCTCCTGTAATTATTAATGGCAACATATGGTCCATCATTTATAAATTTACATACATTGCACGTACCACACTTACTCATTTTAGACATCTTGTGAACCCCAGCATTTACTTCTCTATCAAATAAACCTTTTAAATTCATCCCCCTTCTGTAAATGAACTCTGGGGATTCACCAAGAATTTCTCTCATGTCCCCTTAAACACACTTTAACTATGGATGCTGCAATAGATGGACATCTCGCAACAAATTATTAGCTTTATGCGAGAAAATGGGAGAGGAGTTATGACGGACAATGTGAATTTGTCCTTATCTAGTACACAAGCATAACTTTTAACTTTGCATACACCACCAGCTAGTGTTGCGTTATCTCAAAATCACAACAGTTCGGGTGCAGGAAATACATCGAACACTGAAGGATCCATGGTGAATTGTTCAACTAATGAGGTGCGTCAGGATTTAGACACATGGCTTGTTCCACCATTGTTGAATGTAACACCTGTTGTGAATGGAGCAGGTATGAGAACACTGAATTCTCAATTACAAGATTTTGAAAAGACTATGAGGCATTTTAAGGCGCTTTAAATGGATAATGTTTTTCTTGAATGTTCCAATGAATTAAATCAAGTTCCGAGGGGCCTGAGAGTTTTCAAATTGCCTATGGGTATCGAGGAGGAATCAGAGGCTTTTCGTGACTTGACTGTGCTGTTTGATCGTACAGGTATGGATCTTATGCGTATTAATATACGTAATAATAACATTAAACTTGGTAAACTTGAAGAATTTGCGACTTTAAACAACAGTATTACCAATGACTTGTTACTTGAGTTTAACAAGGTCCATTTTGACAAAATACAGAAAGATACTGAGGTTTTTGTTAAAACAGAGCTTGAGAAAAAGCAAGGGAAATTGGTTAGAGACAGTCTTGAATACACTGAAAATCAGGCTTATTCGCATATTAAAGTGAATAAGAATAATAATAGAGTTAATGAGCAAAGGCGGGGACTTGATAACAGTAGGTCCCAACCTGAAAATATGAATGGTGAGGCTAATACCACTAACAGAGTGAACAACAGGCCTTTTTTAGAGCAACGACCCCTGAGACCTTCAGATCGGTTAAGGAACTGATACCAAAACCACCAGCAATAGGCATTCAACAGGAAGACAGAGAGAGGACAAATGAACCAATGGAGGAGGATGGAGAGGATTCCAGGTACCAACAGATACAATCAGCATTCGAGCAACAACTTCAGTCGGACTTAACAAGAGTTAGTCCGACAGCTACTAGTGATTTTATAATAGACAATTCTTATTTAAATAATGATGAATTTGAATGGGACATTGACAATGAGACTTTTCATGATGATACTAGAGAAATTGTAGAGGGGGATGATTGTTCTATGTAAGCATGTAAATGTAAACTTTTAAAGGATGGTAGTTTTTTGATTTATAATTTTACTGCATTGGAATTGTCACCGGATTATTTTTCTTTATTTAAAAAGTTTTTCATTTGTTTCAACTTATTATTGTGATGTAGGTAGATTATTAATTAATCTGAAATTATTTATGAGACAGTTGAATTTAAAACTTTTTTTTGCTAAAAACCCCAGCCCTCGTACTGACTTTAATTTTAAAGTAAAAAGGTGTAGTACATTTATTCCCCCTAGTAATCCTATGGTGTATGTATTTCAGCAATTATGTGAAAACCAAATTAGGTGTTTGCTTGCAGAGAAGGAGTTGATTGACAATTTGACTATGAGAGAAAGATTTTCTTTTAAAAGAATTAGCTACTACTAAATAATACGGGTCATGAAACCTGACAAAGGGGGTGAGGTTGTTATTATGTCCAATACTGAATACACATGTAAAATGCTGGAAATATTGAATGATTGTGAGACATACGACAGGGTGTCAAAACATGAAGTATATAGAGCTTACACAAAGATTGACTGACAATTACATGAATTTTTGATGGAGAGGATTATTACTAAAGATGAATTTAGTTATCTGATGGTGGCTACACTGATTATACCATCCAACTTTGGTATCCCCAAAATCCACAAAGACATGAATGAACCACCATTTAGACCGACAGTTTCTGCTAGGGGATCAAAGACTGAGGCTATAGCATCCTACATTGATCTTATTTGTAAAACTACATTAGAAAAGCTACTGTGTATCCTTCAAGATTCTTAGCATTGCTTAGATATAATCAACTAGATGTTTGTGATGAATTTTTAATGGTAACAGTAGATGTTGTTAACTTATTTTCTGTAATACCACACAATATTGGGTTGGAAAGTTTTGAAAATTCTTTATTAAGACACAGTGAACTGCACAATGTGAAACGGGGACTACTGGTAGACCTTATGGAGATGGTGTTACTAATTAATTTTATTTTATTTGATGGCGATATTTTAAACAGACTACAGGAGTAGCAATGGGTGTCAGATGTGCACCCATGTATGCCAACCTCGTGTTAGCAGAATGGGAGACACAATCTCCCGGATTCACTAATCTTCCGTGCAGGACTAGGCTAGTCCAGCATGGAAGTGGCCATTCGGGAGGAGGACAGCAGCGCGCCAAGCATATTAATGAAGGTGCGCTGCCTGACCTCCTAATCCTACACGGAGCGTGGATGAGTGCAGGGGGCATGTCTGAGAGCAGAGCTCTCAGAATAAACATGCCCCTGCAAAGTAGAATAGCAGAAACTGTAAATAAATGAGCGAGACCGCTCATAGGTGTTTGCATATCCCAACCCACAGTCCCCCATGTGTACAACAGCAACAGGACATAAAAATAAAAAGAAGTAACCCCTGTATTTATCTCTAAAACTCAGAGTACAGCTAACCATAGGTGCGCGGGTCTGCCCATCGTTTAGCTTCGGTTAAAGCAATTTAAAAGGCTGAAGAGGATAACAAGGAAGATATAAGCAAATGAAACAGTACAGCAATTGTGTAGTGGTCAGAGCATCCGCCTAATGAACAGGCATTCCCGGTTCGAGTCCCATTGCAGCACATACCATTTTCCATGTGAAATCTGTATACGAACATATATTTACATTTTATTGCTGTATAACCTACTAAATAACATTTAAACATGAAATGGAATACTGCATTAAATGCACATGTGAAGAGTCAGTACCATAATTAATAACTCAGCAGTAAGCAGGCATAAGCACAGATAAGCAGTAGTAAGAATATGTAAGCACTAGTGAGCGTGTGCAAGTGCATGTGGGTGGGGTGAAGCACCGCCGACACAGATTAAGCAAAGGAGAAGCTAATGACGTGTAAGACACTGTGACCGGAAGTCAGCAGTGCTTATCTCTGCGCAATCCCGCTAACAACTGCTTGAAAGTGCCTTAAGCACACCGTATCCAACACCCAGTGTTCTGCCCAGCAACAAAACAAACAGCCTCCACCAGGCCAGAACCAAGGACCATGTACCCCATACTCAAAACGATTTACCACTAAGCCATGCCAGATATGCAGAAATTGTATGTTGTCAGAAACATAACCCCAGCCCCGTCATGCTAGCAGTACAGAGAATGTATTTCTACAGCTAGATGGGCGTATGTCTGCAAATATATCACTAACTAAACGGATACAACATATCTATAGATGTAGTCACATATATATATACATATAAATAAATATCCAGATACACATATAAATACAAATATATGAAAAGATATACATGCAAATGCTGACAACTACACATATATATGTCAACAACTATATGCCCACATATACACATCAAGTGACATATGTATGCAGTTATATGTCTCCGTAGGTGTATTCCGACATAGTTAGACATATGTAAGCAAATATATATACTCACAGAGGTATATATGGCCAGACATCTGTAGATCACAAAAACTACTTTTAAACCAGTAAAACCAAAACAAACACAACGAGGAACCTTGTTTGCAGAAGGAGACGCCTCCGAGACAAAAAGCTTCTTAACGCTTTTATTTTGAACAACCAAAAGAGCGTTTTCACCACAGAACACTGCAGCTTCTTCAGAGAGACAAATTAAACAGAAAAACACTCCATTTAAAAGTACTACATCAGGAAATGACATGTTCCTATTTCCTGTTACCAACAAATTGTATTTAAAAACACATACAAAATACTTAATAGTTAAAAAACCACATTTAAAAACATTTCAAAAAGTCGCAGGCAACAACAAAGAATGCCTTAACTTATGTAAATACAATCTCGGCGACTAAACTCAAGTTTGGATGACCATGGGTAAATAACATTACTCTTTTCAATAAACTACCGTACAGCATTAGTAGTTAGATCAATCGGTAGTATACTCTGGTACTCATTGGGAACATTAAAAACAGGTATACAAGGATGGATACGGTATGTATATTAACCATATTTGTTCACACTGGGCTTAATAAATTAAACCTTTTGCTTGAATTAAAGGCGACATGGACTGGTAAGGAAACAGATGTTCCTAGCCCTGTGAAAGCACATGCATCACAAAATATTCTGCACATAAATGTGCATTATATCTTCCTAATAGGACAGCTAAACCTACTTCAAAACCTGACTATTAGTGGAAGCAGACCTTAAAAGGTCAAAGAGCAGGTCAACTAACTACACCCAATATTTTAATACAAAGGGCTACAAAGTAAACAAGTCTACCAAGTCGGCAAATGTGTAATACTTGTTACCCAAAACTAACCTAAAGTCAGAAATGCCTTTATAAAAACCACGAGTTTTACCTAAAGTAACTTTTTAGTTTAAGTACTGGAGCAATATTACAGTTAGTGTTAAGACCAGGATAACAAAAAGCATCCAAACGCAACTGCCAATCCAGTTCACAATTTTCTAATAATAAAGATATAGGGCCCCCTCTGATTTTTAAGGGTACATGATCGATAGCCATAAAGCTAAAACTATGTCCTGGATACAATACAATATGTTTGGCCAGTGCGTTTTCAACTTTGCATGTCCTAATTGCGTACAGGTGCTCATACATCCTGTCTCGTAATCTCCTATCGGTTTTCCCGATATAAAACCCGGGGCAACAATTGCACATGGCAATGTATATAACTGATTTACTCTCACAATTAAGAACATGCCTGATGACAAATTTCCTGTCCCTAACAAGGAATGTCTCCCCTGTTCGGACTTTATTACAGAAGTTACAGAATCCACATCTGGACATTCCTTTCCTTTTGTGAAAACTGTGTTGTTGGACATCCCTTTGTAAAAGTTCCTTCAGATTTTTAGATCGTTTAAAAGTAAATCTGGGTAAACCTCCCAACTTTCCTACCAAAGATGGATTTGAGGATATCAACCTCCAATTCTTATGGATAATGTCCAAGATTGCTTCTGAATTAGTACTAAAGATAGTAACAAAACTCAAGGATAGATCTATGTTTGGTTTTCCATGGCCTTCATTACTGACCATGGTGCCACTTGTAGGCCCATCAACTGTAGAACTACAAGCTAAACTAGAGGTATCCTTTTGTTTAGTCAATAAAGGGGTATAGAAACACTAACTGTAATATTGCTCCAGTACTTAAACTAAAAAGTTACTTTAGGTAAAACTCGTGGTTTTTATAAAGGCATTTCTGACTTTAGGTTAGTTTTGGGTAACAAGTATTACACATTTGCCGACTTGGTAGACTTGTTTACTTTGTAGCCCTTTGTATTAAAATATTGGGTGTAGTTAGTTGACCTGCTCTTTGACCTTTTAAGGTCTGCTTCCACTAATAGTCAGGTTTTGAAGTAGGTTTAGCTGTCCTATTAGGAAGATATAATGCACATTTATGTGCAGAGTATTTTGTGATGCATGTGCTTTCACAGGGCTAGGAACATCTGTTTCCTTACCAGTCCATGTCGCCTTTAATTCAAGCAAAAGGTTTAATTTATTAAGCCCAGTGTGAACAAATATGGTTAATATACATACCGTATCCATCCTTGTATACCTGTTTTTAATGTTCCCAATGAGTACCAGAGTATACTACCGATTGATCTAACTACTAATGCTGTACGGTAGTTTATTGAAAAGAGTAATGTTATTTACCCATGGTCATCCAAACTTGAGTTTAGTCGCCGAGATTGTATTTACATAAGTTAAGGCATTCTTTGTTGTTGCCTGCGACTTTTTGAAATGTTTTTAAATGTGGTTTTTTAACTATTAAGTATTTTGTATGTGTTTTTAAATACAATTTGTTGGTAACAGGAAATAGGAACATGTCATTTCCTGATGTAGTACTTTTAAATGGAGTGTTTTTCTGTTTAATTTGTCTCTCTGAAGAAGCTGCAGTGTTCTGTGGCGAAAACGCTCTTTTGGTTGTTCAAAATAAAAGCGTTAAGAAGCTTTTTGTCTCGCAGACATCTGTAGATACCAATGGTAGATGAACAGAAACTTGCATGTCCACATGCATCGTCAATGGGCCTGAGAAGCTACAAACAATATACATCACATAAGAATTTGCATACCCCCCACCCAACCAAACACATCTGCCCTGCAATACACTACCAAGCTCATAGTATTGTATGTCTGTCATTGAACTAGGGAATTAAATCAGCCCTGTGTTATGTGTCACATGTCAACATCACATACCCTTCTCCCCCACCCACTAGACGGACCGAGCAGTACAGGCCCATCCAACCCAGGCCATCCCCAACCCATACATGCATAACCCACAGTTCTGCTTTCCCCCACCCGCAGTACACACCCAGCCACCACCCCTACCCTGGTTACCGACCCATAGCTACCACACCACCACACATTGCCTCCCCCCTCAGGACCCTTCCCGTATGAGGTCCCGATCCAAATATCCTAGGTGTGGCACACGCCGGAGACCATGCATATAGCCAGGGGTACCTATGTAACCCTGGGTGTAGACGAAGGCTAAATACCCAATGTTTGTGTTGTCCTACATGGGATGACTGTATTAGTGGTACTAACAATAATACATGTCACGTGTGACTCTGTGTACACCAACGGATGTAATGGTAGGTTTCGCAAAGCATAAGTGGCACACAAGGCTGGCCGGTATGCACACAAAACACAGTATCCAGCAATACCATTCAGCATTACCGGATATGTAGCTAAAGATTTACAGGTATATGTGTTAGTATAAATACCCATAACTAAATATATATACCTCCCCCTCTCTTTAGTACATATGTATACATACATAGATAGACATATAAATCAGTACCCACATATACATATATACATATGCAGACACCCATACATCCACATGTCATCAGCTATATATGCAGCAATATTTATATATATATATATATATATATATATATATATATATATATATATATATATATATATATATTCCATACACTAGGTCGAAGGTTCACTACTTCGAAATAGTGTATGGAATGCACACTGCAGTGAAAGTGCACCTAATCGAAAGTGCACTTATGTGAAGTTCAGTACAATGAACGGGCGTTGTACTGAACTTCCATGCAGTACTCACGGACCTTAGGGTTAGGGCTATCCCCTTACCATGACCCGTGCCCTAACCTTAAGGTCCGTGATGACTGCAGTGCAGTGAAGGACATAGCAATGTCCTCCACTATGGTGCGATAGTCATGAACCGTAGGGTTAGGGCATGGGTTACGGTAAGGGGATAACTTTACTAACTATCCCCTTACCCTAACCCGTGCCCTAATACTAAGGTACATGAGTATTGCACCATAGTGGAGGACATAGCTTGTTTTTTGATGTCCTCCACTTTGCTGCGGTACTTTCGGTGAAGTGCACTTTCGCAGAAGTTCATTTTCGTTAAAGTGAACTTTCGCGTAAGTGAGGCTTCTATATATATATATATATATATATATATATATATATATATATATATATATATATATATATATATATTTATATATGTGTGTGTGTGTGTGTGTGTGTGTGTGTGTGTGTAGATATACACAGATATATAGCTATGATAAGATACAGCACTTAAGAATGACAAATGTTCACAGGCCATGCCAACGGAGGTGAGGTGCCCAAACAAGAAACTTGTAACATGTAGCATGAACCCCCCCCCCCAGCCGGACAGGGAAACATACAGACAAACCCACAAACAATGTAAATGATACACTGCTCCCCAGACCACAGGCAGGATACAACAGAGGGGGGGGACAGTGAACCCGAGAAGTCTAATCTTGGAACAGAGACAGGCTCGTCCCTTGCGGGACACCCTAAAAATGTCTTGTTAAAGGAGGAAGCCCGTGCGATGACCTATCAAGGCGGGGTGTGTACATACCTGGACTACAAGGGTGGGAAAGCCTGATGACCCATGGGTGGAGACAATGTACGAGATGGGTCCCGTGAAGTGGAGAGTGGGCAGTGTGTAGTGGTGTGTTTAGACCAGACCTGCATCCAGAGTAAGGATGAGTGCTGTAGAGGAGGCGCAGGTGGGGGAACTATGGGTATGTAATTATGGGTCTAGGTGTGCAGGTATTTGCTGTAGTGGGTCTATGCGGACCGCCCCAGGGATGTAAGCAATAGTGTTCATTGGGCAGAGCTGCCACCTAATGGCCAGACACTCCTGCTACGAGTTCCACTGCAGCAGTCTATTTTACATGACGGAGAACGGTATAACCAGATGTAGATGTAAATATGTAGAGGTATGTGTGTGCATATATACCCATAACTACAGGGAGATATACCACTCCCTCTCTGTGGTACAAATGTATACATACACAGGCAGACATATATATAAATACCCACATATAGATATATACATCTGCAGGCACCCATACATCCATATGTCATTAGATATATATGTACAGCAATATATATATATATATATATATATATATATATATATATATATATATATATATATATTTGTTGTGTCTTTCGGCTTTTCTTGGTTAGGGGTCTCCACAGCGGAACTCCGGTCTGCTAATGATAAATATATATATATATATATATATATATATATATATATATATATATATATATATATATATATATATATATATGGGTCTACTTCATTTGCCCGACAACCATTTTCCAGAGACCAAATGACAGAAATTTCATTTGACCGACACTTCATTTGACTGACAGTTCATTTGACCGACAAGCATTATTGGCAAGAAAATGGGATATGCCCCCTTCCCCACTGCAGGGGGCTTAGTTTTGCTTTAATATTCTTTAGTAACAGAAAAGTAAGTGGATGGCTTCACCCCCCCACACCCCCCTAACTATATATTCTAACTCCAGGATTGCACTGCAGTGGGGAAGGGGGCATATCCCATTTTCTTGCCAATAATGCTTGTTGGTCAAATGAACTGTCGGTCAAATGAAATTTCGGTCAAATGGGGTCGGGCAAATGGTTGTCGGGCAAATGAAAGTTTGGGCAAATAAAGTAGACCCATATATATATATATATATATATATATATATATATATATATATATATATATATATGTGTGTGTGTGTGTGTGTATACAAATACAGACATATATATTTATATATGTGTAAATATACACATATATATAGCTAGGATATGATACAGCAGTTAAGAATTACATGTGTTCACAGGCCGTGC
The DNA here is from genome assembly GCF_019279795.1 of Protopterus annectens. Classification (NCBI taxonomy): domain Eukaryota; kingdom Metazoa; phylum Chordata; order Ceratodontiformes; family Protopteridae; genus Protopterus; species Protopterus annectens. Next base: position 722,642,375 of record NC_056751.1, on the reverse strand, counting down.
CAATGAGGTGAGGGGCCCAATCAACAAACGCGTAACACATAGCATCAACTCCCCTCCAGCTAGCCAGGTGAAACATACAAACACACAATAAAAGTAAACAAACCACAGCTTCCCAGACTACAGGCAGGATACTCCCAGTGGGAGAGACCCACCAAGTCTAATCTTGAAACAAAGACAAGAATGTCCCTTGCGGGACAAGCCAAAAATGTAATGGCTATTCAGGCTTCCAGCCATTACATGGATAACCTACGGCAGAGCATGCATGTTCACGGACTACAAGGTTGGGGAAGCCTGATGACCCATGGGGCGAGAAAATGTACGTGATGGGTCTCGAGAAGTGGAAAGTTGGCAGTGTGCAGTGGTGTGTTTAGACCCAACCTGCACCCGGAGTAAGGAAGACTGCTGAAGAGGAAGTGCGGTCTGGGAACTATGGGTATGACATTATAGGCCTAGCTGTGAAGGTGTTGGCTGGAGTGGTTCTATATGGACCAGCCCAGGGATGTAAGCAATAGTGTGCATTGGGCAGAGATGACACCTAATGAGCAGCCATGCCCGGTACGAGTCCTACTGCAGCAAAGTCTAGTTTACATGGCAAAGGACGGTATAACCAGATGTGTTGTTGCAAACCCACTAAATGACACCAAAGAACACATGGTCGCAACACCCCACTGTAGGCATGTAAGCTGAACTAATAGGCATCACAAGGTATGATTGTTGTCCAGACCTCTCAACTGTCCCCGATCTTCAGGAACGTCCCTGATATAGACTCCGATTGTAGGTCTGTCCCTCTTAATCCCTCTCAAAACTGGTGACTGCTGAAGAAAAGGTGGTGAGTCGCCCATAATAAATAATGATAGTAATCCAGAGTTATAGACGTTTTATGTCAGAATATCTATATTACACTACAGTCTCTTAATCTGCAAATGTTTCAAGCTAATAGTACAAATATTTAAAGATTGTCCCTAATTATTTGTGGATTTGTCCCTGAGTCTGTTGAGATTTGTCTCTGATCAGTTGAGAGCTATGTTGCTGTCCTCATCCTTACCCAGGGGTGTGATTGTCCAGACCTACCCCCAAATGCAGGGTATATACACAGCTGTCACTGTAGAAGAAATGGCCAGCTGTGGACCTTCCCGTCAGCCATCCTGCACATCCCTGGACATGTCCCCACTATCAGCCCCCCTATGTGGCCCAATAACACCACTTACCTATCGACCCCTGTTGCATCCGTAGTAATGTTCACAGTCACAGGTAGGTGACACTCCACACAACTATATTGGAAGAATCTGGAACCCCCAACCCAGGTGCATTACCGCAGCTGTCCCAGACTACACATGTAAATAACACTGAAGGGAAAACTCAAGCACACTGGGATCACCACCTTGCGAAGTTCACCACCCACCAACACTCCAGACCCCTACACTAACTACTGACACTGACACCTCCTGTCCTGCCTTGCATACATATCCCAACACCCTGCAAACCTGCACTACCGCTACCCCACCAATCAGTCGAATGGCCTAATATACAGTTAAAATGTTCCCCCCTCCACCTACCAGCCTACACCTTCACTATTCACATCTACTGTACAACACAGGTATGGCAGAACTAAACCTAAACCGAATACCTGAGTGTAGCCAAACTAGAAATGCTAAACTGGAATTCCACTTAATCTTACACTGGCCTTCGTGAACAGTCATACCTGACATGTATATCTGACATAAGCATGTATAATAATGACATGTACATGAAGTAGCACGGGGGTATGCGGCAGCAAGCGGGAGTACACCTGTGTGGGTGGTGGTAAGCAATGCCCACACTGGTTAAGCAATGTGGAGGCCAACCCAGTGTAAGACGCCATAACCGGAGATCAGCAAGTCTGAGCCTAGCGCACACCAGCACATACCCGCCTACACTTCCCCCGCAGTGCCTTAGACATGCTGTAGCCCACAGCCCTCATTGTGGCCAATAACAACATAATCAGCACTCCCAGGTCCCCCCCTGCACACTATAGTCCAAGTGAGTCACCACAAAGGCATGGCAGATATACAATCAGCTACTGTTATCACAAACGTATCATCCGGCACAGTCAGTCAACAGTATAGGAAATGTATGTAAGTATGTACATTAATATCAGCAAACATGTGCACAGTGCTCAGTCACAGTATTCCGAGCAGTCTATGAATACCAATGAACAGTTCCTGTCCACGCATACTGTGAGAACAGTAGTGTCGTATAATACTGAAGAGAGGAATGAAAAATGGGCCACGGCGTGGGGGCGTGTTTCATTCGCGGAAGCGGGAGATGAGGCTAGTCTGGTGTGTGAGCAAACTGCTGCATCTGAAAACCCTGGCAGGATGCTACCAGTGAGAGAAACAGTGTAGATCAGCAAAGTGTACTCGTGACACAGCAACAGGTCCGTCCCTGCCGGGACGCACCAGACATTATGGGTCACAATAATGTGCTCACCAGTATCGGAAGAGGATGAAGGGAAGGCTTGAATGTATGTGGACTAAACTGATGAAGAGCTTGCAGAAGGTTGCATCAAGACAGTAATATGGAGGAATACTGAGACGTGCAGAGAGGGGAATGTGTGGAGGTGTGGTGTTTCAGGGCTAGCAACTGCAGAATGGATGGATGCTGAGTACGTGGAGCTCGGGTGCCGGGGAAAGGGAGCATGGGTATGACATTAATTTAGAAATATGCATCTTATGCAGAGCTGCAATAGTATTTGGGCAGAGCATCCGCCTACCGCTCACACATTCTCGGTTCGGGTCCCACTGCAGCACATTCCATTTCCCGTGTGAAATCAGTATAACATAATCATTTTGCTGTATAACCTACTAAATGACATTTACACCTGAACAGGAGTACGGAACTACACATAGCCCACTCACTATTCACTGGACATGAGACAACACACAGATATGTATACACAGACAACTTGTAATGGTGTACTTTACAATAATGAATGCCATTACCGACAGCACATAGATCTGCACTTATGTAATCAGTGAGGAATGCAAGGCCCACACAGAAAAGTAGATGCAGACAGTGCAGATATATAACATACTATACTGTCCAGGACAGGCCTGTCAATTCGCACTACTGTGGCCGAAGGATTCACCATCAAGATAAGTAACAATAAACAATAACTGATGTAGGTCAGCAGCCGCCAGTTACAGCCCGTAGTCAAGGCCTAAGGGGACAATTATTACCTGTGATAATGTCTATGTATCTGTCACATGTATGGACCCTGACCAACAAATAGGTTCATACTAGGCTATCTGCCCTAGGGCATTTATAAGCCTAGCCAGAGTGTGTTTGGCTTTCGACACCCATTTTAAATTAATTTTGCTATGCCCTTTTTCGAGGTTAGTATACTGTGCCTCTGTCTAACAGTGACACAGAAGTGATACCCGGGGTAAACCTACGATCTCCCATCCACTCATCAAGATTCCTCTTGAACAGAGTCAGTGAGGGACTCTGCCTAACCTGGACTGGGATTTTATTCCAGAGTGAAGGGAGCCTCTGGGTTATGAATCTGTCCCTCCAGCATGTCCTATTTATTTCAGTGCTGAGGTTCAAGTCTCTCGAGCATGTAGCTCGATGGGATTTAGATTTTCTGAGGTGCAGCATGTCCACTAATTCCAGGTTGGACATGGCTTTATACGTCAGGCACAGATCGCCTCTGAGCAGGCAGTATGCCACTGAGTAGAGCTGGAGTTTCTTTAACCAGGCAGCATATGGCATCTGTTTGAGCCCTTTGATCCTCTTGGTGAGGTACTTTTGGGGTCTTACCAGTTGCTGCAGGTGTCTGGTAAGGTACATCCCAAAAGGGGCATAGTATTCAATTATGGGCCTGATGAGGGATGAGTAAAGAGGCATGATGACCTCCCCTGATCTAGATGTGAATCCCTTCATGATTTGGTGGGCTATATAAAATGTTTTTCTAACCACTTTGGTCACGTGGTTGTCAAATGAGAGATAGCTATCAACTTGGGTCCCCAGGTCCCTAATTACATCTTCTGTACTTAATGGATTACCACCTATGTGCTAATTTTTGGGCACTTTGTTTTTGCCAAAGGGGATGACTATACACTTTCTGGCATTTAGCTTGAGGCCATGGCTCTGGAACCAGTTGTCTGTTTCTATGAGGCCCTTTTGGAGGATGCTTGTGTCAGCTGGAGAGTCGATTATGGCACCCAGTTTGCAGTCATCTGCGAACTTGTTCAGCCTGTACCTCCGAGAAATATATACCGAACAAGAGAGGTCCCAGGACTGAGCCTTGTGGGACACCACTTGTAACTGGTTTGGAGTCTGACATGGCTCCAGCAATTCTAACCATGTGGGTTCTGTCCTTGAGCCAGTTTGCAACCCATCTAGTGACATAGGGGTTTATATTTAGGCTGGTGAGCTTATCTATAATGCCCGAGTGGGGTATTGTATCGAAGGCTTTTGCGAGGTCCAGGAAGGCTGTGTGGACCACCATCCCCACGACAATGGCCTTGGTGACTGTTTCAAAGAAATTGACCAGGTTTAAGAGGCAGGATCGGCCCTTAACAAAGCCAAACTGGGTAGGATCCAGTGTCTGTAGGTCCCCAATATCTTTATTTATGAGGTCCATGATGATCCTTTCCATAGCTTTGCAGACCACGCTAGTCAGGCTTATGGGGCGATAGTTTCCAGGATCCGTTGAGGCACCACCTTTATGGAGAGGGACCACTGTTGTTGTATGCCATTCTTTGGGTACATATCCTGTAGTAAGGCTGAGATTGAACAGTAGTTTTATGTTTGGGTTTAGCTCTTCTTGGAGTTCATGTAGGACGCAGCCCGAGACACCGTCTGGTCCCATTGATGCTGTGTTTTTTGCTTTGGAGAGGGCGGCTCTTACCTGAGCATCTGAGATGTCAGGGGGGCAGCACTCTGCTGGGATAGATATTTGCCCTTTTGTTGGGGAGGGGGGGAGAAGTTTGCGCTGAACCTGTCAGCTAGGATGTTGACAATGTCTGTGGGTTCAGTGTATTTTTTGTCATTTTGGACTAATTCTGAGCATATCTGGGAATTCCCACCCAGGTTCCTAACATAACTAAAGAAAGCGTTGTGATTATCCTTAGTGTCCTGTGCAATTTTTCTCTCGAAGCTGCCCTTAGACGATTTTATGAGTGCCTGTAGTTTTTTGCTAATACTGATCAGAGATGCCTTCCCTTTTTATTTTGCTCTATCATGTAGTAGCTTCCTCCTTCTATTATATAGTTTGTTTATGGCTGGGGTCCACCACACAGGACGTCTGCCTTTGGAGGACTGGGTCTTGGTTTTATTTGGGATTGCATGATCCATGCATTCCTGAAGGTGTTCATAGAATGCGTTTATAAAGGATTCTGCGGTCTGGGCCATATTTTCCACAGGCCCGGGGGCTTTGAAGGATTCCACCTCGGTTTTGAGGAGTGTGAAATTTGCTTTAAAGAAGTTTTTCACTGTGGTTTTCTGGGCAGGGGGTGGGGTCGAGATGTGAATATCCAGTGAGATTAGTTTATGGTCTGATCTTACCAGTGAGGGATACACTTCTGATCTGGAGCATAGAGTCCCCATGTTGGTGATGATCAGGTCCAGTATGTTTTCCCCTCTTGTAGGAGTGGTAACAAGTTGTTCCATAGCATTTGAGTTTATAATTTCTAGGAACCTTTGGGCTAGGGTATTGGAGCTAGAGTAATGCTCCCAGTCTCTGTTTGGGTAGTTGAAGTCACCCAATATAATGGTGTTTGGAGAGACCTTCATATTTTCCAGTGTTCTCAGGAAGGCCGAGTGGGGTTCCTGGGTTTGATAGGGTGGTCTGTAGCAGACTATAAACTGGAAGGCAGTTTTACCCACTGTTAGTTGCACATGGATAGTCTCTGATGCTTCGTGCTGTGCCACCAACCTGGAGGTGTGGGTATCTTTGACGAATATTGATACTCCCCCTCCTTTTGTGGTTCGGTCCAAGTTTTGGAGCCGAAAAGCATGGTATGAGGTATAACCTGGTAGTGCTGGGGTGCTCTCGGGAGCCTTGAACCAAGTTTCTGTTACTGCACAGATATCGATGTTCTCCATGGTAAGGAGAGTTTCAAGTGCGTGCATCTTGAGGTTTAGACTTCTGGCGTTGAGTAGCATTACTCTTAGTTTCTTATCCCTTGTGATACCTATGGAGGTGGGTTTCTCTTTTGAGCCTTGCCTAAAAACGGCGCTATGGGGGTAGCAAGAGCCTTTGCCAATATCTGAAAGCCCAGGGGTGACAGGTGCAAGCCATCCCTAGCGAAGCATCGTGGCTTATCGAGCATGTCATCCCAGGCTGACAGGCATTGGATCCCCTTTGAATGACACCAATGCTTAAGCCAGTTGTTGAAATTGATCAGCTTGTCTTCATATTGTGGCATCATTCTTGGTGAGGGTAAGATGCTATTCAAGGTCAGGGTCATACCGGCCTGGGCTACATGTTCAGAGAGCTCCTCTATGTCTCTTTTCATGTAGTCCAGGGAGGTACGTCTCAGGTCATTCACACCAGCATGGACAATGACTGAGTCATATTTGTACTTGCCTTGGAGTGACCTGAGTGCTTGTGTTATGGGGCAGATCCTATCGCCCAACAGGCAGCTCACTGTGACCTTCTCCTTATTCAGCCTGGTGAGCGGGACGTCAGTGTGCCTGACGATAGAGTCACCTATTACAAGTGTATCAGGTGTGTTGTTTAGCCTTAAGGGCTGTGACTGTTTGGCACACTGGCTTTGTGAGCTATGTGTTGCATGTGTTTTGTTTTGGGGTAGCGGTTGCTTGGGTGTCTGCTTTGGAGGTCTCTGCTGCTTAGGCAGATTTTTATTTAGAGCCTCCGAGTATGTTTTTGTGTGTTTATGTGTTTGGTTTGCTGTCGTGGTAGGTCTATGTGAGACTGGAATTGTAGTGAGTGGTTTCCTTCTCCTCCTGACTGGTTACGCCAGTACTGAGTTGAGAGAGCTCAGCCTCCAGTTTGGCTATATGGTTGCATCTCTCACATATGTTAGAATTTGTTGGGAGGAGGAGAGGGTTGTCTGTGTACATGAGGCAGTTGTAACATTGCCTCAAGATTCCCAGATTCACCAGCTGGACCAGAGAGGAGATTGAGAACTGACCTTTGGACATGCTAGAATAGTATTGGGAATTCCTTTATAATTGAAAAAAAGGGCCAATGGGGATCAATGTACTCAAGGGGAGTTTGTGAGGGTGTAGTGCTTTTAATTTTTTAGTGCTGACTTATATAATTGCTGTAGTGAGCAAGTGCCAGGTAACTTAAATGCAATGTATTACAGGTAACTTAAATGCAAAAATGACAAACAGTAACTTTCTTTCAAGTGAAACAAGGAAATAAGTACAGTAAGCAATGCAGATATCACTAGGGATCAACAGAAGCTCTGAAAAGCCGCGTTTTAGGTGGAATTAGCATTTCAGGGAAATAACAAGCAAACAAACAACAAGCATACAAACAAAGCTAGATTCAGCAGGCCTGGATCTAGTCTATGCTACAGCAAACAAGGTGTACCAATTTCAGTAAGAAACAGTTCAAATATGCAGGCACTATAAGCCTTTAACCAGAAATTCCCAGCTCAGAAGGGCAGAGTCCATCCTCTCCTCCCACAAGAGTGCAGACCACGAACCTTCTTAATGTAAAATGACTGACCTGAAGCCCAAGTGCTTAAACCAGAACTAATACACTTTTAGAATAGCAGACAGTGAGCCCTCAATCAGCAGTTCCCAACTTAGAAGGATGTAAGCTACCTGTCCTGCGACCACAGTGCAGGCCACAAACCTTCCTAATGTAAAACAACTGGTCTGAAGCCCAAGTGCTTAATCCAAAAGACTTAGAATGATAGCTACACTTTAATCAAGTTACTACCAAGCAGTAATAAATACAATTGAATACTTTAAAGAATGCCTGGATTAGTGCTCAAGTTATACAAAGCTAGATTCAGCAGGCCTGAATCTAGTCTATGCTACAGCAAACAAGGTGTACCAATTTCAGTAGGAAGCAGTTCAAATATGCAGGCACTATAATCCTTTAAGCAGAAATTCCCATCTCAGAAGGGCAGAATCCAGCCTCTCCTCCCACAAAAGTGCAGACCACGAACCCTCTTAATGTAAAATAACTGGGCTGAAGCCCAAGTGCTTAAACCAGAATTAATACACTTTTAGAATTGTAGTATCGGGCAGGTAATGTTGTTATTGTGCTGTAGGGGCGCTATGGGGGATTAACAACATGTAGTGTTGGTTCTGTATTCTCTGGGCACTCGTTGGTTCCGGTGTACGTATGGCTATGGAGAAGTTGTGAATATGTAACATGGGTGCGCACCTGGAGGTTCTTAATAAAGAAAGGCCTTACAACTCCAGAACCATGTGGTCTCCTTATTTACCAGGATATAACATATTGGCGACGAGAGTGGGATGCCTCCGAGTCCGTTAAGAGTGAAAACGGCGGGGTGCAGTTAATGTCGGACGACAAAGAGACTGGGGCTGCCGGAGTTATGTCTGTTTCCATGTTAGGGTCGCTGGTTGCATACGACTGTCAGACACAGACCTGGGAGGAGTATTGTGAAGTGTTGGAACATTTTTTTGAAGCAAACCAGATAATGGACGCGGGCCGGAAGCAAGCCATATTGCTGAGCTCGGTGGGCAGCAAGACGTACAGTCTGATGAGGAACTTATTGAGTCCTGATAAACCGGGGGATAAATCGTTTACGGAGTTGACGAGCTTGCTTCAGTCACATTATAACCCGAAGCCGAGTGAAATAGTCCAAAGGTTCAAGTTAAATTCAAGGACTAGACTGGCCAATGAAACGGTAACGGAGTATGTTGCAGTGCTGAGGGAGCTGGCGCAACACTGTAATTATGGTGACAGACTGACAGAAATGCTACGTGATAGGCTCGTATGTGGCATTGCAGATGACCGCATACAACACAGATTGTTAGCGGAGCCTGAGTTGTCGTTTGAAAAGGCCTTGAAGTTGGCACAGGCCATCGAGACAGCGAATAAAGACATTCGTGATTTACAACCAAGAACAATTGAAGGGGTTGGGAGCAGGAGTGCTACTCCACTGCCAGTACATAAAGTGGTCATGGAGCATAAATCACGAGGGAAGTCTGGTCAGTATGCCTGTTACAGGTGTGGCGGTGAACATCTGTCACGGAACTGTTGTTTCTTAAATGAAAAATGTCATGCTTGCGGAAAAAAGGGCCATGTGAAGAAAATGTGCAGGTCAACGCCCTCTAGGGACCAGCAGAGAAAGGGGGAGGAAAAGAGCAGTATAACGGACAGAAAGGGAAACCGGAAAATAAAACAGCAGTATGCACACCACATGCGTGAAGGTACAGATCAACAAACCAGGGAAGAAGAGGAAGTGTTTACTATGTTTAACATGAAAGAGGCAAGGTTGGAGAGAGTCGATCCCATTACAACTCAGTTGGACTTAAATGGTAAAATGGTGCAGTTTGAAGTGGATACTGGTTGTAGTGTGACAGTTCTGTCAAAGGCTGAGTATGGGAAGTTATGGCTAAAAGAAGCTCAGGAGCTGCAGGACTGTTCAGTGACTTTGAAAACATATACAGGTGAAACAGTTCCCACACTAGGGATGGCAAAAGTAACTGTAACACATAAAGACAAAGTCAAACAGTTGCCAGTCATGGTGGTGGCAGGTAATGGACCAAACCTGTTAGGCCGGGCGTGGCTAAAGGAGCTGGAAATGGGCTGTCTACAGCTCCATAAAGTAGAACAGCATGTGCTGACCTTGCAAGATGTGCTGGAGAACAACGAAGAAGTGTTCAAAGAGGAACTGGGTACCTGGAGGGGTCCACCAGCAAAGATACACGTCAAAGAAAACGTAACGCCAAGATTTTACAAACCCAGACCCGTACCATACGCAATGAAGAAGAAAGTGGAGACTGAGTTGGAGCGACTCACCAAGCAAGGTATAATTGAACCAGTAAAGTTTTCGGAATGGGCGGCACCCATTGTTCCAGTATTAAAGCCAGATGATACTGTACGCATATGTGGTGACTACAAGCTAACAGTGAACCAAGTTTCGAAGCTGGAGCAGTATCGAATACCAAAGGTGGAGGATGTATTTGAAAAGCTGTCGGGAGGTGAAAAGTTTAGCAAACTGGACCTCAGTCATGCATATCAACAAGTTGTTCTGGAGGAAGGGTCAAAGTCATATGTCACCCTTAACACACACAAAGGTTTGTTCCAAGTAAATTGTTTACCCTTTGGTGTTTCCTCTAGTCCAGCTATTTTCCAGAGAATAATGGAGGGACTGGTGGCAGGAATTCCGAAGGTGGCTGTTTATCTGGACGACATCTTGTTGACGGGTAGGAACAATCGCGAGCATCTGGAGACTCTGAACGAGGTGCTGAGGCGACTGCGAGAGACTGGTCTGCGGGTGAAGCGGAGTAAATGTGCTTTCATGGAAAAGGAAGCAGAGTTCCTGGGTTACAAGGTGGATGCATCGGGCCTACACCCCCTGCCAAACAAGGTAAAAGCCATCCAACAGGCACCTGCACCCACAAATGTTACAGAGCTGAAGGCCTACTTAGGCTTACTCAACTATTATAACAGGTTCCTACCAAATCTGTCAACGCTGTTAGCTCCTTTACATAAACTATTAAGGAAGGAGACCCTGTGGACGTGGCAGGAGGAACAGGACAGAGCGTTTGAGCAGTCCAAGGAACTAATGCAGTCCTCAGAGGTTTTGGTGCACTACGATAGTCACAAGGACTTAATTCTGTCATGTGATGCCTCACCTTATGGGTTAGGGGCCGTGTTGGCACACCGTATGCCAGATGGACAAGAAAGACCCATCGGGTTCATGTCACGAACCTTAACACCAGCGGAGTCAAACTATTCCCAGCTAGACAAAGAGGGTTTGGCTGTAATTTTTGGAATTAAGCAGTTCCACAAATACCTCTATGGCAGGAAGTTTACTATTTGCACCGATCATAAGCCTTTGTTGTCACTGTTCAACGAGATGAAAGCCGTGCCTCAGATGGTTTCTCCCCGCATTCAGAGATGGGCTGTAACATTGAGAGCTTATGAATATGAGATTGTTTATAAGCCCGGAAAACACCATAGCAATGCGGACGCGTTGAGCCGTCTGCTGCTACTGGGGCATCTCAAGGAAGAGGAAACGGAGGACCGAGTTTTGATGATGGAGGACATCACGTTGGTGTCAGCGAGGGAACTGAGCAAATGGACACGAAAAGACCCGGTGCTGGCTCGAGTGTTTCAGTGGGTCCAGCAAGGCTGGACAACACAACAAACTGATCCAGTTTTTCGGCCCTATGAGGTGAGGAAAACAGAGCTGAGTGTGCAAGATGGATGCGTGTTGTGGGGGGCACGAGTGATAATTCCACCCCCAGGAAGACGTGCACTTTTACAACAGCTGCACCAGGGTCATGTGGGCATCACCCGAATGAAGGCCTTAGCACGAAGTTATTTCTGGTGGCCCAAGTTGGACCACGACATTGAAGTCGCTGTGAAAGAGTGTAACACCTGTCAACAACATCGCAACTTACCTGTGGCGGCACCACTACACCCATGGGAGTGGCTGAGTAGACCTTGGCAGAGACTTCATATAGACTATGCAGGGCCTTTTATGGGGGCAATGTTTTTGATAATAATGGATGCTCATTCTAAATGGATGGATGCCTACCCAGTTAAAACAAATACTTCCACCACTACCATTGAATGCCTGAGGAAGAGTTTCAGTAGCCAAGGACTACCAGAGACTATTGTATCAGATAATGCTTCATGTTTCATGAGTGGAGAGTTCAAGGGTTTTCTGGAAAAAAATGGCATCGTACACGTCACATCAGCACCATACCATGCGGCTTCCAATGGCTGTGCTGAAAGGGCTGTCCAGACCTTTAAAGCAATGATGACAAAGGCCGGAGACGGAAGTATGGCAGCAAAAGTGTCAAGGGTGTTATTCAACTACCGCATTACACCCCAGTCTACCACCGGATTGTCACCTGCCGAGATGTTGCAAGGACGGAGATTAAGGTCAACATTGGATCTGGTGCATCCAAACATCCGAGCTAAGGTAGAGAGGACACAGTGGAGGCAAAAAGACCATCATGATCGACGACGGAGAGAGAGAAGTTTCCTGGCGGGAGATGCAGTGATGACTCGAAACTTCAGCTATGGACCTAAATGGATTCCAGGGTTCATTGTCAAGAGCACAGGTCCACTGTCGTACCAGGTGAGGTTGAATGGAGGTTTTGTGGTGAGGAGACATGTGGACCAGATTCTGCGGAGCGAACAGGAGAAGGACTTCATGGAACTGCAAGCCCCGGAAATACCGTTAGTTTTGGGAGAAGGGCTCGCAGCGGCAGGAGGATCTCCGATCTTGGGGCCCGAGGAAGACCGCCGGGACTCGGAAGGAGAGGTTCCCGAGGACCCAACCTTTCCAGGGATGGACACACCGGTACCAGAGGTGGTAACTGTGACACCGGAGTCACCCAGGGTGGTACCATTGCGCCGTTCTAAGCGTGCACTGGTTAAACCTAGTTACTTGAAGGACTATCAGTGTTAAAAGTGCATGTATAGGTTAGAAGAACAACATAACTTGATTGTATGGTAACCGTTTAATAACTAGCCGGTTATTTAGAAATTAAGTGACTGGATGTATTGTTTTTTTTGGACTTACTCCCTCGTTTCTCTTATGTAAGGAGGCGTATGTCAACAGCTTAAGAGGGGAGGAATGTAGTATCGGGCAGGTAATGTTGTTATTGTGCTGTAGGGGCGCTATGGGGGATTAACAACATGTAGTGTTGGTTCTGTATTCTCTGGGCACTCGTTGGTTCCAGTGTACGTATGGCTATGGAGAAGTTGTGAATATGTAACATGGGTGCGCACCTGGAGGTTCTTAATAAAGAAAGGCCTTACAACTCCAGAACCGTGTGGTCTCCTTATTTACCAGGATATAACAAGAATAACAGACACTGAGCCCTCAATCAGCAGTTCCCAACTTAGAAGGATGTAAGCTACCTGTTCTGCCACTACAGTGCAGACCACAAACCTTCTTAATGTAAAACAACTAGTCTGAAGCCCAGGTGCTTAAACTAAAAGGCTTAGAATGAGTTACAAAATACAACTGAGTACTTTTAAGATGATGCAAAAGCAAAATAAAGTAGGAAGAAACACAAATACAGTAAAAGCAGATAACATTTTTTTAAGTGGAAAGAGAGAAAGGAAAGAGAGAAAGGAGTAGCAGAAACTAAGATGATTGGCCTTCTCAAATATTCTCCCTGTACTGGGTAGAATGAAGTAATGACACTAGACTGGGAGGAGGGTCCCAGATCAAATTTACACTAGGGGTGGGCAACTGCAAAGCCACCAACTATAAAAACACTATACCAACAGGGAGAGAGGGTGGGAAACAAACTGCAGAAATGTTTCTCACAGCTGAAAAGCAGCAGTGAGCCTTTAAATGAAAGTTTTAAGCAGCTAAAGGAGCCTCTAGAAAAAAGAGTTTAACTGCAACAAGTTATCAGAAACAAACAACCCAACAGATGCTTAATAAAAGTGGACAATTTCCAGTTAATACCTCACACACAGTGAAACTAGCTAGAAAAATACACACTACACAAAGTGCTATAAATAACAAAGAAATAAAGAACAAAATAAACAAAAAACAGGATACTTAATGTTATATATAATGTAATATATGTAGGGATTCACATCCAGATCAGGAGAGGTCATTGTACCCCTGTACTCTTCACTTATCAGACCAATGATTGAGTACAATGCCCCATTCGGAATGTACCTTACCCGACACCTGCAGCAGTTGGAAAGACCCCAAAAGTTCCTCACCAAAAGGATAAAGGGGCTCAAACATATGTCATACGATGCCCGACTGAAGAAACTCCAGCTCTGTTCAGTCGCATACCGTCTGCTCAGAGGTGATCTGTGCCTGACATACAAGGCCATGTCCAACCCGGAATTAATGGACATGCTCCACCTCAAAAAATCCAAATCCACCAGAGCCACAAGAGCAAGAGACTTAATCCTCAACACGGATATAAATAGGACATGCTGGAGGGACAGATTCATCACCCAGAGACTCCCTACACTATGGAACAGAATCCCAGTCCATGTGAGGCAGAGCCCCTCACTGACTCTGTTCAAGAGAAATCTTGACGAGTGGATGGGAGATCGTAGGTTTACCCCGGGAATCATCTCTGTGTCACTGCTGGACAGAGGCACAGCAAACTAATGGGTATAGTATTCTCATCCTAAGGGGTGGTGAAAGCCACACACACTCTGGCTAGGCTTATAAATGCCCTAGGGCAGATAGCCTAGTATGAACCTATGAACCTATATATTATAGCTCCGAGTTTCCTCAGTGTTCTTCCTTCGATTAGTTCAGTGTGAAATGGCAGAATACTCACAACTGAATTTTTTAGGTAACAGAAAGTTTTTAACCTGAGACAGCTTTTAAGAAAGAAATCTCAAAAGAACCAATGAGGTGCTTAATCTAAGCTGTAGTCCAGGTGACCTCAGTCAGCCAATGACCTCAAACAATTCTCTCTCACTGAAATGCCTGATGGCTTTGGCTAAACCAAGATGTCCCTGAATATGTGCTCAGACACACAGCCTCCACAAACACTAGGCCCAAATACAAGCCTGAATATGGAAATGCTACAAATATCCCCACTTCTTACAACAAACTGCAGAATTGTTTCTCACAGCTGAAAAGCAGCAGTGGGCCTTTAAATGAAAGTTTTAAACAGCTAAAGGAGCCTCTAGAAAAAAGAGTTTAACTGCAACAAGTTATCAGAAACAAACAACCCAACAGATGCTTAATAAAAGTGGACAATTTACAAATGTAGTGGGCGTCCACAATATGACTGGGATGATAGCAGGAATGCCAGAAGTATATTATGATAGGCCAATACCGAACAACTCCTAACCGTATCACAACAGGACAAAGCCAGCCATATATGTGGAGGATGGAGGCAGGAACACAAGCCATACCCGTAATACTGCAGTTACACACCCTGCACCTTGCTGGTGTTACAGGATTCGATGCAGCATACCCTTATGCAGGAATAACACATCAGGAACAGAACTGGAAGTAGCCATGTAATGACAGCATGCAACAGACAGATTGCTGGGGATATATCTAGGATAAGCCCTGTGTGGTACACAGGCAAAAGTAAACAGACAATCTATTGGCCATCATGTGGATAAGCCCACTGTTGCGAGCTATGCAGATAGACTGCATTCCATCCTAAACTACTATGTACACAAAAGCACTGCAAGACCAGCAATATACAAAGCACATAACAACACCACTCATTCTGTCTATAGGTCTGGCACAACCTAAGAATGTGCAGTTGTCCTGTGTCGGCAAGCCCCGTTGTAGTAGGTACCGCAACCTGCCATCTGTAACACTGCTGCCAACATACAGGAAGGATGTCCTCTCTGCTGGAAAGGTGAAGGGACAACGCCCACATGAGTAAGCACTTTATAGTACTGGGTTGCCATGATGATGATTAACAGAATCAGTGCATAGAAGGCTGCACGCAGTCAGCAACTGTTGCACACTGATTGGTGCAGAGCCCATCACCTGATCATGAGCATCACCTACACAAGCCATGGTGTAATCCATTCAAATCATCTTATTCACTCTACTGGAGAGGGTGAGAGAGAGTGAGAGTGTGTGTGTGTGTGAGAGAGAGAGAGAGAGAGAGAGAGAGGCCATGGTGTAATCCATTCAAACCAACTCATTCACTCTACTGGAGAGGGTGAGAGAGAGAGAGAGAGAGAGAAGAGGAAACCAAACAAAGAAAACAGGATATTGACAGCATACATATACCATGGAACTTACACAGTGGGGAATAAGAAGTTATGTACTCACCATAACGTTCCATCTGAGTAGGTAGCTTCATTTGTCTGCAACCTGTGGGTCTTGGATCCAATATCGGATCCAAGCTGGCAGCTTGTTTCAAGCTAATGGATCCGAGCTCCTAGCTCCTCCCCTCACCCATAATCCCCTGCTAACCCTCCATGACCTCAGATCGAGTTTGCCCCTCAATATATACCCAAAACGGGTATCCAACTAAGAAAGATCCGAAGAAGGCCAGGGGGAAGGAGGGGGGATGGTTGCAGACAAATGAAGCTACCTACTCAGATGGAACGTTATGGTGAGTACATAACTTCTTAATCTGAAGTAGGGAGTTCATTTGTCAGCAACCTGTGGGACAGAGTCCCCAGCTACCTGAACCTTGCATGGCCATCATGGAAGGATATTGCGAAGCACCGCAGAGCCAAAGGATGCTCTCCCTCTAGAAATCACGTCCTGTTTGTAGTGGTTAATAAAGGTATGAGATGAGGCCCAAGTGGCTGCCGAACAAATATCATCCAATGGAACTCTAGACTTGAAGGCCGCAGAAGTAGAGATGGAACGAGTGGAATGTGCGTGAACTCCTTCAGGTGCGGGTCTCCCAGAGGCTTGGTACGCCAATAGGATACATTGAGAAATCCAGCGTGATAGAGATACTTTTGATATTGCTTTCCCCAAATTAAATTTGGCAAAGGAAATGAACAGCTGGTCAGATTGTCTATGACCAGCTGTTCTATGAGTATAAAAATGTAGCTCCCTATGAACATCTAATGAGTGCAGCTTGTACTCTCCTTTATTCTGATAGTTAGGGAAGAAAACTGGTAAATTTATGGATTGATTTATATTGGTTTCTGATGCTATTTTGGGAAGAAAAGAGGGATTGATCCTGAGGTACACTCTGTCCGGGTGAAAGATCAAATAAGGAGGCTTCACAGAGAGAGCTTGAAGCTCCGAAACTCTTTTTGCAGAAGTGATGGCTACAAGGAATGCTGTTTTACAGGACAAGAATTTGAGATTTATTGAAGCAGTGGGCTCAAAAGGTGGAGCAGTCAAGGCTTGAAGAACCAGTGAAAGATCCCACGGTGGTACGGCTTCTTTTATAGGGGGTCTAAGCAAGAAGGTGCCCTTGAGAAAGGTTTTACACAACTTGGCCAACATCAAAGGCCCTGTATCATGTCCCACATGGTAATGTGAGATGGCAGCCAATTGCACTTTGACGGTTGAGTAGCTAGCGCCTTCCTGAA
This sequence comes from Protopterus annectens, assembly GCF_019279795.1. NCBI lineage: Eukaryota > Metazoa > Chordata > Ceratodontiformes > Protopteridae > Protopterus > Protopterus annectens. The sequence goes on along the minus strand of NC_056751.1, from coordinate 722,625,226 downwards.
AAAGTTCGGTTAAGAAGTCTAATATGGATGGAAGAGGAGCCGTAAAGGGATCTAGATCATGATGCTCCACCCAGATGGAGAAACGTTTCCATTTACTGCGGTACACTTTCCTGGTGGAGGGCTTATATGCTGCCACGAGGATGGCTTTGACTGGTGAAGAGATACCGGGAGTCCTAACTAGGAGTGGAACTGGAGCAACCAAGCTGTCAGTTTCAGATTGTCCAGATTTGGGGTCGGTAAGTCTGACGGATGGGAGATTAGATCCAGACTGGGATCCAGAATCCAAGGAGGATTCACTAGGTGAGACCACAGGTAAGGGAACCAAATTTTCCGAGGCCAGAATGGGGCAATGAGGATCATCCTGCTCCCCAACCGCGAGGCTTTCTGTAAGACTTGCAGCATCAGTGGTAGAGGAGGATAGGCATAAAGTAGACCAGGTGGCCAAGCATGCACCACAGCGTCTCTTGGAGTTTCCCCTGGAGGGGGAATCAGAGCGAAAAAATTGCCGCATTTGGTGTTTGAGGGAGACGCAAAAAGATCGCAGCAGGGTTGCCCCCATATTGCGAATATCTGCTTCGCTACTAGTGGATTGAGAGACCACTTGTACGGGGTAAGAAGGGTGCGACTGAGTTTGTCCGCTAGGATGTTGGTCCACCCCGGAATGTGCGTTGCAATCAGAAAGCGGTTGGTGGAGATCGCCCATTCCCACACTCTCATGGCTTCGTGGCATAGAGGGTAAGATCTGGTTCCCACCTATTTGTTGATGTACCAGACAACCGACATGTTGTCCGATTGAATTGCAATCGTTCCTATGGGGAGGAGATTCTGAAGTGCTTGCAATGCGTACAGCACCACTCTCATCTCCAGAATGTTGATATGCAGGGAGGTCTCTGTGTCGTTCCACGTGCCTTGGACCATTCTGCCTGAATAATGCCCCCCCCCCACCCGAGGCAGGAGGCGTCCGTGGTCACCGTGGCGAGAGGTGCAGAAGGGACGGCCCGTATGGAGGTCCGAAGCATGGAGCCACCATAATAGAGCCCTCCTGCAAGCCCTGCTGATAGCAATGGGGTGGTGAAGAGGAAGGGACAGAAAGAACTATTGCACTAGAAGGGTCCATTGCAGTACCCACATGTTCAGATGGGTGCATGGAAGGAGCGTAATCGCTGCCGCCATGGAGCCCAGTGCCCTCAGGACCAATTCCGCTGGTGGAGTCTCTGATTGGAGGATAGCCCGCACATGGAGTTGCAAATTCCGAATTCTCTCAGACGTTAGAAAGGCTCGTAGTCCTCTAGTGACCATTCTGGCTCCTATGAATTCTATGACTTGTGTCGGGGCCAGAAGGGATTTGTCGGCATTGATGGTGATGCCTAACTGCGGGGCTAGGCGGAGAAAGAAATCTCTGGATGAGCAAAGTAGATGCCTTGTTGGGGCAGTCAGGAGCCAGTCGTTCAGGTACGGAAAGACCTGTATTCCCTGGAGCCTCAGGTGGGCCGCAATCACTGCTAATACCTTGGTAAGCACCCTGGGGGCTGTGGTGAGGCCAAAGGGAAGGACCCTGAACTGGTAGTGACTGGCTCCCAGCCGGAAGAGGAGGAACCTCCTGGATCGTCTGTCCATTAAAATGTGGTAGTACTCATCCTTGAGGTCTATAGAGCACATCCAATCATTCTCCCTTAGAAGGGGGAGAATAGATTGAAGAGTGACCATTCAGAATTTTTCCTTGGTTACCGACAGGTTCAAGTGGGAAAGGTCTAGAATCGGTCTCAAGTCCCCCGTCTTTTTTGGCACCAAAAAGAACCTGAAGTAGAACCCTAATCCAAGCTGGTCTTGGGGGACGGGCTGGATGGCTCTTTTTCTTAGCAGCTGCTGAATTTCTGCGGCTGCGACCTCCATCTGATCGGGTGGTACATCGGGGAGGTTCTTGAATTTGGGGACATGGAGTAATGGTATTTTGTACCCTCTGGATATAATGCGAAGCACCCAGTGGTCTGTCGTGATGGACTCCCATGCCTCTAGGTGCTCCGAGAAGCGCCCCCCCGACTGCCTCCAGAGTGGAGCAGCTGGGCAACCTTCAGGGCTGCTGCGTGGGCCATTCAGAGAAAGGTTCTCTGGACCCAAAGTTTCTCAGAGCCCCTTTGTCCCTGGGGCGGCATCCTCCCTGTCCTCCTCTGCCACAGAAGGACTGGTTGTCCGGAGTGGGTTGGGAATGTTGCGATTTCCAGAACCACATCTTCTTCTGACCCTTTTGGTTCTTCGAAAAGGACCGCTGGGGAGCAGAGAAGCGGACTCCGATGGCAGACAACGTCTTCCCATTCTTCTCGCACTGGACAAGTGTCTCGCGAACCGTTTTGCCAAACAGGGCAGAACCAACGAAAGGGGCGTTCGCAAAAGACGCTTTAAAAGGCTCCGCAAAGTCACAGTGATGGAGCCAGGCCTGACGTCTCATGACTAGGCCTGCTCCGCTAGCCCTAGCGGCTCCCTCAGTGGCGTGGGACAATAGCCGCATAGAGGTATTTGAAATTGATCTCAGAGTGGCCATTCGGGTGGAGTACAATTGCTTGTCCTCCACCGACATGGACTCAGGGGGTAGGCAGCATATTCTTTGATAAGATCCCGCTGCATCCTGATGACATGTGCCATATAGTTCAGAGACCTTACTGAGAAGGTCGCTGAACTAAAAACTCGCTTCCCTAAGCGGTCCATTGAGCGGGACTCCTTGCTCGGTGGATGGACTGAGGGGCTCTCCTGAGCTAGTTCCCTCTTTGGGGCAGCCGCCATCAACATGGCATCTACGGGGGGGCCCTTACTCCAGTGCGACCGGTCTGAGGGGGAACTTAGTATTCTGTCCGGATGTTTTGGTATTGGCTCCATGGTGTCCGGAACCTTCCACGCCCTGGTGGTAATGAGGTCCACCAAGGGGTTGGCCGGAGGGGACACCCAAGAGGTAGACGGGCCTGCTTCGAATGTCTCCAGAAACACGGACTCATCAGAGGAAGAGGCAGACCACCCACCTCTGATCCTCAGCATCTCCATGATGTCTCCAAAGGAGACATCCTCAGGGGGTGATCTTGGGGACCCTTACCCTTCCTCCAAGTCCGTGTCCTCAGTTAAGGACTCAGGGGAGTCCATGTGCCTCCTCTTGCACTTATGCTTGCGGGGCACTTCCTCGGGGGGGCTGTCCGAGGAGGCCTCACCAGCAACATCCTGTTCCAAAGGAACCATCTGGGACATTGAAGCAGGCTGTCCCTTTGGCCAGGTGATGGAAGCCTGGCCCAGCAGAGAGGGAGTGCAGGGAGGAGCCGAGACAAGGACCGTGGGTCCGGATGCTCTCAACAGAGCCCTCTCCACAACTTCAAAAGCCGAGGGGGAACCACTCTCTCTGGGCTCCGAGAGTTGGCTCCCACTTGGATCCGATGAAAGGATCGGAACCGTCGCCGAGGCCATTGAATCCGAAGGACCAGTGCACTCCAACCTGGATTGAGCCGAAGGCACACTGAGTCCCTCGGATCCGAAGCTCGGGCCACGGCTCCGAGAGGTCGGATCCAACAGGCTCGAGGCAGGGTCGAATCCGAAGTACCAAGTACTGTCGGCGCTGACCCACCCCCGGCTCCAACACTGCTCGGCTCCGAACGCTCCAAACCCGGATAGCGGGTCAGAGAAGGAGCAATAGGATGGAAAAAAGGTGTCGAGCTCCCCCCCAAAGGGAGGGAGGCAAGAGCACTCCCATCTGCAGCTGGGCCTGGATGAACCTTCGCATCATCCGGTCCAAGTCTGCATCGGACATACTGAAAGTCGATCTTGAAGAGGTCACCGAGGCAGGCCTGGAATGCCGCCTTGATGACCTTGATGGAGATCGGGCCTCCTCCTCCTCGGGCCCTGGGGAGAAACAAGGGGATCGGAGCCGAGGAGGAGGAGACCTAGAAGCAGTGGAGGGAGAAGCCCGCTTAGCTAGCGGGGCCGAAACGGAGGTCTCGGCCTGCTGCTTGTGGTGCTTCTCCCTCCGTTTCTCCCTCCTGGCCTCCCTGTCCTCCGGTGCTTTAGCGGGAGTTTGAGTCCCGGCCGGAGGAAGGGGGGCAGGAATGGCAGCCACCACAGCCTGTGGTGGAGCCATGGGAGTAGCGGAGGCCGGAGCTGAGTCCGGGGGTAAAAGTCCCGCCAAGACCAGCTTCAACCTCCACTCTTTCAGTGCCCTGGGGTTGAACTCTGCACAAATGGTACAGCCTGAGGTGAGGTGTTCAACCCCAAGGCACCGAACGCACCGAGTGTGGCCATCAGCCGGAGAGAGCTTATGGCCACACTCGGTACATTTAGAAAAAATGGCTTTTGGGGCCTAAGCCATACTTAAAAGAAAAGTAATGTTACACACACACAGGCCCCAAAACACAACACACACACACACTCACTAACGACCAACGAAGGGAGGGAAAAAACTACTTAAAAGAAAAATATTTTAAGTCTATAGGGAACCTAACACTTACACACTTAATATTTTGGTGAAAAAAGAAGAAAGTTGACAGAAAAATTGAACTTAACTGCCAATTACTAGTCAAGCTCACAAGAATCCAGTTATCCACAAGTGCGGCAAACTAGATCTGAGGTCATGGAGAGTTAGCAGGGGATTATGGGTGAAGGGAGGAGCTAGGAGCTCGGATCCATTAGCTTGAAACAAGTTGCCGGCTCGGATCCGATATCAGATCCAAGACCCACAGGTTGCTGACAAATGAACTCCCTACTTCAGATCACAGCACTACAGGCCACAACCGGGAAGTCGTCACATCTGTCTAAACACTAAAAGGTATGTAAAACACAACTGTATGTAATTTAATGTAGGATGTAGTATAGATTAACAGGATGTATGATGTAGACTGTTTGATATGTGCCATCTGTAGTTGTCCCATAATGATGTCCCGCTGAACAACTGCCCTGGACAATACTGTCTGTCCCTGTAAGCAGTGGGATATACCTGACAACTGTGCAGATCAGCAATGTATGACAAAGATGTCAGCCTTAATATCTGTGTATGTTATGCTAGTTTGGGGAATAGCTGTTGGTGGATGTACTGCTGTCATGACAGACACATGTGTGTCAGTGCACAGCACTTGCAGGACAGTCATGTGAATGTGTAATGTAGCATGCACAAATGCCGTAGGTGTGTAATAGGCATACCAGCAATTTCACACTATAGTTACCACCCTAATGTTAGGCTGTGTTCACATGTGGCACCTGTCTGTGCTGCAGTAAGGCAGAACAGTGCAGCTGTGAATGAAAGACAGTTACAGAATGTGGACCGGATGTCTGTAGGCACTCCACATATCTGTGTGATATGGACTGTGATGTGAATGTGTACAGATACAGACACTCATATATACATAGGTATATCAACAAAGTACAACATATATGTACATAGATGTATATTCATACACACACACACACACACACACACACACACATATATATATATATATATATATATATATATATATATATATATATATATATATATAGTGGCACTGACAATGACATGCAGGTGCAATAGTCTGTAACAGACCAGCAAAGATAAGTGTCCCCACAGGGAGCATGGCTACAAACACATAGCACAAAGCGTGGCACATACACATAGCACAAAGCTTGGTACAATACAACATATGTCCCAATGGTAGGTAAGCAGCTGACATAACAATTGCAGTCTGTGAACGTGCTGTTCTAGCTGATATGGTGAGGAGAGACATATATTTGTATTAAGAACTATGGAAACCCTGCTGTATGGGCGGCTCATACCTGTTTCCATCTTTATGTCTTCCAGGAATAATGTTGCATTGTCACCTTCCCGTGTACAGCACCACAGAAATGGCTATCATCATCAACCACCTGGTACAGCACTACGTACTTCTTTTTGGCCATACAGCCCATGACCAGCAGGAGAGGACCGCCATGTGGAACGAGTTAGTCCACAGGTTCAATGATGTCAGACTGCAGAACCGCATCTATGAGCAGGTCCGGCATCTTTGCACTGACCTGCTTCACCATGTACATTGCGTGCAGCTGCTGTAAGGGGGGGAGCCACCTCACAACAGGGGGGCAGACAACCCGCGCATCCACTCCTCACCCATGTGGAGGAGCTTCTCAGCAGCCTAGTGGCACCTGTCTACCCACAACATCAACACCTGGCAGGGCACATCTTGGAGGTGGGTGCCAATGACGCACCAGCTGAGGAGAATGCAGGTAAGGCCCCAGGGCACATCGGTACACCACTCATGTGTATGAATCTGCAGCTGTACAGGTATATCATGCAGGCCTGAGATGTCATATACTTTGTCTGCTGCTGTGTAGTAGTACTAAACAGTTGTGAAGAAGCTTTAATATTGTGTAATTCTAATGTTGATGTAACGTAATGCTGCACTCACCTGTTTTGAATGCCACAGCTGTGGCGACTGACATTAACTTTCTCACACTCCTATGTAGGTCCCTCCAGGTTACAACCACAGCAGCAGCCCGTAGCCAGTGAGTATGGTTCGTGTTCATGCATGATTATTAACTGGGTATGTAATAGCTATAGGCTATCCTCCTTGCACACGTCTAACACACCTACCCATACTGCATGCTGTACATGTTCACATTTTGTTGCTGAGAAATGCATTGCATCACAGTAGAGACCATGCTGGGATATCGGAAGGGTACAACAGACACATGCAAGATAACTAACATCCTGTCAATGTGCAATGTGTCCACAGGGCTGTGACATGTGGCAGGACACATGACCTATAGTAGGGACATGTGTGACTCCACACCACCATGGCTGCAGCTGCACACAAGCAGCTTAAGTAAACATTTCAGATGTAACCCTGACCCCACAGCACTCGTCACAGCAGTGTGTGCACTCCAAGGAATGTGCACATGAGTAGACCTTGCAACCATGCGGAGGTCTGAGACATGTGTAGGGCACCCATCACAGCTATGGTAAGGTCCGCTGGTTGTCAGTGTAATAGTCATGTACTGGTCATACATGCACTGCTGATGTTGTGATCTGTAACGCAGAGATCAAACATCCACAACTAATAGCTGTTCACATACCATCCCAATCATGTGTTGCTACAACACACAGGGGCTATGAGCAGTGGAGCTGACATAACTGACACAGTACTACAGATGCATCAATGGTGTCTACACTGCAAGGTATGGTGCACAGTACTAAGCAGGGTGAGGAACAGGCCACAGTAACACATTGTACATAGGTGCAGTGTTAATACAGGGAGGGGCTATCACCTACCAACAAAGCCCATGCCTCACACACATGTATACTGCCGCTAGCATGATGTCACTATAGTTGCACTGCATGCTGTTGAGCTCCATGTGTGATGCATGTTGACAGAAGGCTAATGGGAGGACTGTATGTACAAATGTTGTGCAACTCCACATGCAGGAGTGTGGGATGTGTGCGTGTGTGTGACTTGGTTGTGTTCGTACGTGCAATCTAGTGGAGTGTGGATGATGCATGTCAGATATGTGTGTGTGTATGTGTTCATATATGCACAAGCAACAGTGAGATTGAATAACAACTCAACAACCCACACAGCAACCCAAACCAGGGTCAAATAGTTAGAAAATACGAAGTTCCACAACCACTGCACCACTATTCACCAAAGCAATGAAGTTCACTTATGAAAACCAATTTATTGTTACAAAAAACAGACTTAGTGCTTTCACCATTAAAATGGCATCCTCAGAGTCATTTGAAACACTGAAAACTTGCACATTATATATCCACACACCCCACTAATTAGTCAATATATATTGTTTACAAGCATTTTTAGTTGTCAAAAACAAGCTTTTTGAGTTTTATTTTAACCAATTTTAATTAACTAATTATGATGTCATGACTAATTAGTGGGGTGTGTGGATATATAATGGTGAAAGTGCTAAGTCTGTTTTTTGTAACAATAAATTGGTTTTCATAAGTGAACTTCGTTGCTTTGGTGAATAGTGGTGCAGTGGTTGTGGAACTTCGTATTTTCTAACAGTGAGATTGACCACATGGTGGTACTTCCCCTTGGGATTGTGCCGTACATGGAGTGAGACATGGGACACCAGGACAACCTGTCAGGTATGTGAACACAGGACAGCTGATAGCATAACAAGGGATGTAGCATGGAGCATGCATTGGGAGGTGCAGGACATACCAGCTATACACATCATATTGCCAGCAGCAGATAGGTAACCGGCTACCCACATATGCAGCACTATAAATGCAATGGGGAATTACCACAGCACATCAGTGAGTGTATCCAGGTAGTACTGTCATCCGCATGATGGGTCACTTGTGCAGCAGATGTGGCATGGACTGAGCAAGACTGTAGTATGAGGCTCTGGTGTGTGACATATGTAGTGAATGTAGCAGCCCCAACCATATAGGGGCCTTGTACACCATTACTGCCCATACACAGGGTAATACAGGGTTACAGCTGTGAGGCCAGTACAACCTATTCCACCCAAGTCAGGGAGGCGATGGAGTAACAGGTCAGGTGTGGTAACCGCACATGTAGGCACGGGGAGGGATGATATGTTAATGGGCTGTAGTGATGCGTGTGTATTAGCAAGTGCCATGCAGGAAAGGGAACATATGTAACTGACTGTGGGACTGTCTGCAAACACAGGAAAGGTGAGGTTGTAAAGGTGGCTGGCAGTGTGAGTGTGTGTACTGTTATGCACTGCTGTACAGGTCTTAACATGTGCATTTGTTTCCCCCAGAGGTGGCGAGGTGGGTCAGGGTCCCTCCTGCTCGCATACTGATGTAGGTGTCCCTACAAACACAGATGATGATAAAAGTACAGGTGAGGCACAGCTGGGGTTGTCAGAGGCCAACAGTGCGCCAACATGTGTCATCACCCTCCTATCCACCCCAAGCCTGCACACAGTTACAGTGCCCCTACAAACCCCATCACATGTGGCCATAGCAGTGGGACAGTTGATGTTTGGTGGCAATGGTCAGGAAAGTGTGGTGTCCATGCCAACTGTGTCGGGTCACAGTCAGCATAGCCAGATGTCCGGAAGGCCACCACATCGGCAGATGTACAGTGGTGCTCATGGGAGGACCGCAGGTCATCCTGCTCCTGGCAGAGGCACCACAACTGGTACCACCAGGATCATGTTTCAGGCTGTAAGGGAGGCACAGGCACGTATGGAAATGTACTCCAGACAGGCCCTGAGGAGTCTACTTTATGCTCTCGAAACAAGAAAAACCCAAATCCGAATAGCGAGACACATAAAGAGTGAACACCGAATACGTTGAATGCACTAAAACGCAAAATTTAAAACCTTGTGCTGTCATAGTCGATCAACCCACCACCCGCAACACACTACCTACCCAAACAAAATAAAAAAAAAACATACATACACTAACCAAAACCCTACTTCTAACCCTAAATTAAAGCACCAAAACCCTACTGCTAACCCTACACTAACCCCACATACACAGCTATCTATGCACTATCCTTAACTCCTCCCTAACCCTAAGGTCCATAAATACCGCACACTTTCCCTATGGAGCTATACCCAAACAAACTAAATATTTCACACACATACACTTAACAAAACCCTACATTAAACCTTACATACATTACCTGCACAAAACCTTACATACACTACCTACCTATGCACTTACCTTAACCCCTCCCTAACCCCAAGGTCCATAACTATTGCACACTTACCTTACAGAGCTATACCGCAGACGGGCCAACTATGCGAATTCGATATTTCCACTTTTGCGGTTTTGTTAGTTCAACCTATTCGCGTTTCGCTCTTTATGTGCCGTGCTATTCAGATTTAGGTTTTTCAGCTTTTGAGCACTTAAAGTAGACCCGTCCTAAGGCTGCAGAGGTCTGCTTTCACAACTGTAAGTGGCAACCTCCATGAACTCGCTGTTGCCTTCCATGAATATATTGATAGATATGGATAGACGGTGGGGTGAGATAGTTGGCCTCATCAACCGTGGTATGTCTGTGCTACAACGTGTGGTGGGAGCAGTGCGACGTCTGCGTGGATGTAGGCCAGAGACACCAGCAGCTGGCAGTCAACGTGGATGTGCCAGAACACACATCCATTCCTGTAATGGCAGTACCAGCCCCAGCCCACCACAGGGGCTGCTGTCCACACCACACCACGGCAGACCACGTGCATGTAGCCCTGGCCAGGCTGAGGTGAGACATCATTCCAGCGGACATATGTCATCATCAGGGGAGAGTAGCACCTCAAGGTCTGCACCTGCACGTGCCCATGGAACCCCTGGCTGGCACAGTCGGCATGTCTGTGGCTGGAGGCACTGAACTGCACACCCTGCCAGGTATGGTCTGCAGCTGTCGAACATAACCCGTGTGGGGCAGCCACATGATGGAACTGTGTGCATGCATACCCACACAATATGCAACCACACCTAGGGTGTCCCCCTACCGGCACACACCACATTCCAATCAAGGAACCACACCCCTCACCCACACACATGGTGACACATGTTTGGACCACCCTCAGCCTCTGGCACACCTGCAACACACCCTGTGCATATGATGATACCTGTGCCACATCCCTGTCATCCATAACATCGATGCAGGGACAGGCTAACATGGTTCTGATGCACACGGTGACTGTAATGGGGTACCGCAATGTACTGCAGTATAGAATGTAGTCAAGGGGGAATGTGTACTGCATACATGTCAGGTAGTGTAGCCATTCAGCTAGGATGACAGTCACACACCCTGTGCATATGATGATACCTATGCCACATCCCTGCCATCCCTAACATCAATGCAGGGACAGGCTAACATGGTTGTAATGCACACAGTGACTGTGATAGAGTGCTGCAATGTACTGCAGTGTAGAATGTAGTCAGGAGTAATGTGTACTGCATACATGTCAGGTAGTGTAGCCATGCAGCTAAGGTGACATTCACACACCCTGTGCATATGAAGATACCTGTGCCACATTCCTGCCATCCCTAACATCGATGCAGGGACAGGCTAACATGGTTCTGATGCACACAGTGACTCTGATAGAGTGATGTAATGTACTGCAGTGTAGAATGCAGTCAGGGGTAATATGTACTGCATACATGTCAGGTAGTGTAGCCATGCAGCTAGGACGCACCCCAGCTGTTGGTAACACCAATTGATATCCCCATACTGTCATCCATTTGTGCTGTAGGCATACATGTGTCAGCAGGAGGATGGTTGGCAGTCAAATTCCACAGGGGAATGTCAGTGTGGTGACACCATGGCCGTGACATATGTGGTGTACAGTTGCACACATGCCACAGGTATGTATAACAGCTGCTGGTTGTGAAAACTTGACCAGTGGCCTGCTGGTACAGGTATGATCTGCACCCTAATGTCAACCCATACACACACACATCCTGACTTGGCGACACTGTGTCCAGACCCCAATCCGGGTATATAGTGCTACTGTACTGTGTGGCTGTCATTACACACATGACACCATCTGTAGGGTGAGGTGTGTACCAGGTCACGTGCTACATGCAGACCATCCACAGACACATACAATATGGTAATGGGGGATGTAATGTTCTTATATGGTGTATACATAGTGTGTCATACCATCATATACACATTGACCAACATATAATGGGTAGACACACATCTTAAAGATCTGGATGTATAGTTGATAACTAACTAGTCCATGTGATCAATGTGTTACAGGTAGGCTGCACACAGCACATGTGTAACTGGGCCATATCCTGTTTTCTGTTACCTGTATGGGTGATGGTGACATTGGCCAATTGGGAGTGGTACGTGGGCCATATACCAGGTGTACCATGGAATAAAGACAGTGTACACAGCACCCACATACCCCACTGGGTATTGTATGCACTAGAACCCATCTAGATACTCTGACATACCAACTAACACACAGTGGCCATGACGCAAAAACAGCCTATTGCATATCACAACGGTGGTACCACAGGGATATGCATGTGATGCACACGCCACAGGCATAGTAGGGTGTTGCACTGCATTGCCACACCTATGGGCGACAATAACAATATCCGTACTACTGTGTGGTAATGTGTATTGTAATATGTGCATGTGGACTCGGACCGGTGTACCTTACAGATATGCACACATGCACATATACACACATGTGGCAGACTTCAGTGGGATTCCCATGCCTACCGACCCATTGGTGCAACACTGTTGTGCTGGTGCTGCAAGGCACATGTAGCTGTTAGGGAGTGGAGTGTAACAGGCTACATGTTACGTTAATGGGGTTGAGAGGCACCACACACTATACGGGTCATAAGAATAGGTATCCCCTCCAGCCAAACATGTCTGCCCTGCAATACACTACCAGGTGTTGGCAAACCTATAACCAGGACCAGCAGCAACATGGGCACACAATGTTAACTGTACTACATCCCACCTGTATGGTGCCAGGCTGTTATTGGTAACATATCATGCAGTACGTTCTGGCTCCCATGGGGAATGTATTATGTGGATGCCATCAACATTATCAGGCTTCAGATACACAGACACAGATATGCAGATAGAGGTATACATATACATATACACAATTATATATATATATATATATATATATATATATGTACATATACATGTGACTACACATACACACGCAGTTATATGTACAGTACAAAACATAAGCAGTAGGTGCACACAATATGGAAAAGCCACTATGCCTACAGTTGACCCCTGAATGACTGGACACTGTATGTGCCACCCATACAAATGATAATCATTGCCTGTAACATAAACCCACAGAGAGGTCATAGGCGAAACAACACCCACAGGTATGCTGACATGGTAACCTGTCATCGTGTACTATTACAGTTCTGCATGCCATGCCATATAGCTGTTCAGACAACGACAACTATATCAACTGAGTGATGCTACAGTGGATCAGTTACACTATACAGTAGGTTGGAAAGGTTCACAGCTGTTGCTGTCCAGGCCAAGCCATACACATTGTACAATAGGAAAGACACACTGGGCCACAGGATACCTAACAATCGACAGTATGTATTCCAGGTGTGTAGTTCAGCAGCCTCTATCTAAACACTGTACAGACACAGTAGGTGGTATGGATGTCTTATGACCACATGGGTTGTAACTGCTACATAACTTGGCATAACGGACACTATCATGTGTACACCAGCACAGAGAAAAGTTTGTATGGCAGGGGGCAGTAGTCCTGCAGTACCCAGATCCATGATAGTAATGTTTATATAGGTAAAGTATGTGGTACTGTACATCCAGATACCTTAAGGCAGCTCAGCCCTGATAACCACAAATTTTGTAGCAGCCTAGGTCTTTTCAGGTTCTCCCCCTGGAATCAATTATACAGGGTCATATGCCACTGTTACATACACTGGGCTCTGCAGTGCATGAGGGCACACATGCATTGTGTAGGTGGCACCCACACATATATGGCTCCAGCCCAACCATATGTGTGTGGGGGTTACAATGGCAGTGGACTGATGGCAGACATGGCAGTGTGTTATACTACCAGCTCACTATGGATCACCAGCAACATGACATATGTGCACAGCTTGGTATGTAGGTGATGGACAGTGGCTGGAATACAGGCACATATGGGGACAACTATTGCCATACACTATGCAAGGTGCAGGTGTTATAGGATAGTCCATAACATACCCTTAGTCAGGGAATTGCTGGTATGGATGGCCATGGATGTAGCCATGTACCAGTAACATGCAACACACACACTGCCAGCGTATTATCTGACACAAGACCTGTGTGGTGGACAGACAAGACCTAATAGGCACAGCTCTGGCTGGCATGAAGGTAGGCCCACAGTTGTGTGATATGCAGATGGACTGCATTCTATGGTAAACTAGTATGTACACCCACACCCTGTAACACCAGTACTGTACAAGAAATAGCACAACTCCACTTGCAGTCTGTCTGTACGTCCTGATCTTCCGACAAATATGTGGCTGCCCTGAGTGTGCTGCTTCTCCTGTATGGGGTATTGCTACATGTTGTCAGTAGAACTGTTGCCCACACACGGGACAGATGCCCATCACACAGTAGATGTAATGGGACCATGCACACATGATGTGGGGATCAATGGTGGGTGGGTGCCATGACAGTGTTAAATGGGTGTAGTACACATGTGTATTCATATATCTGGCTATCTGGATATGTAAATGTACGTAAATTCCAACCATAGTTCCTGGACATGAAGTGTAGGCCACCCTAGCCCGTATGTTCCCAATGTCGTAGTTGCAGGGGATGTCAGGTATCTCTAGCAGGCATACTAGTAGGCTATTGCTACTGTCATTGGGATTGTCTTCACAGACATGGTGTGTGTGGCAGGTCACATCTGCTCATAACATGTGTGCCATTGGTTACTGAACAACATCCAAAGGACATCAGTGTACAGTACTGCTCCTAGCATGTAATGCCACTGTGGACTGCAGCAGAGATATTGGCCAGTATATGTGGGGGTCTGACACAGTCTGTACATTCCAGAGGTAAACACATATGCTCTTAGTGCTACACATGTGTACCATGCCTCACAATATAGATGTGGATGGCCATGTAGATAGGTATAACACATGACGACAAGTATATAATGTCCACCATAGGTCATGCATTCACACACCCCTGCCTGGCCTGCAACAGTATGACCGCTGGTACAGGGGTGCCATGGCTACATACTACACAATAGGTATTGACATACATCTGCACTGCATCCCACTACCCTGTCTGACATACATGACTGTTAGGGGAGGCCCAGCAGCGAGACATCTGGCTAGTATCTGCACATGACATCCCACTGGGTAGCTACACTCAGCTGCTAGGCATGTCGCAATGCACTGTGCAGACTGCAGGCAGACTGGCTCAACACAGGCCTACACCTCCCAAGGGGGAATGCACATGTACCTGCATATACAGCAGGCTCAACAGGCATGTCACAGCACAGGGTAGGATACACCTGTGTGACAGTGCATATCCACAACCACTATGAATACAGACACAGCCACATGTTGTTAGCTAGCATGGTATGACAGTATATGGACTATGTGTTCGACACCATCCTCATATGTGCCACTCACAGACTTCCCTACATATACTGGCCTGCTACACAATTTGGTCTGGTGGGTGTCTGTGGTATGGGACACGTGTATTTATGGCCCTACAAACATGTACACCATTACAGTACCATACAGTGGGGCAGCATGTAACATTTGCAAGTAGCGGAACTAGAACAATGTCATCTACCACAGTCTGTACACAGGCTAAGGTACATATCAACACTACAGACACTGTTGACATTTGCCATAGGTACACAGACCTCAGTACTGTACGAACATCCTCAGAATGTGCAGTTAATGTAATGTAATGTAACCCCTACTGCACATAACATATGTAGCAGTCTGATATATCCAAGGCTTGTTCTCAGATATGATGCCACAAAGTATGGTGTACAGCACATATGCACCACTTCATGTACAACATATGTGCAAAGGTTGACAGAGATGTGGCTGGGAGCACATACACAGGACCAATATTGACATGCTGCTGTGATGACCACATACATTTATTGTTGTTACAGGGTTGTTGCAACATATGTCCTTTGAGGGATATGACGTCTGTGACTACCACAGCTTTCTCCATCTACTGACTGCAATCCTCACACTACCTTCAGTAGTCGACAGCTAGATGCTCCATGGATGGCACATGCAGCCATGGACACAACACTGTCCAGGCTCCAGATGACCCTGCAGGTGGTGATTCCCCATCAACATGGAACTGACATGGCAGGTATTGAGACATGTACATCAGCTATATCCACACAAACACTGTGAAAGCAACATTACTCAAAATATGGTATAGCGGCACCTACAGGCTGTAGTCAGGTCAGGCATATCCACCTCACATTTGATGCACTGTTTCCACAGAGTATGTTGTTAGAGGTACACCGTAATCCATCTGGGATGCTGTTTGGCACACACCAGATCCAGTTCCTGCTCACAGTGGGTGACAAGGGCAAACACCACCATGATGTTCCTGGGGACTGGAGTGTGTTTCCATACAACTGGCGATGGGGATGTTACCACAGTTGTTTCACATACAATCAGCTAGGGGAGGGCTGCGATTTGTGCAGAGACCATCAGCTGATCATGTGCATTACTTACATTACGCATGCTGCTGCCTAAGCAAGGCGAGTGTAGGTTTCCATGTCCACCTGAGAGGGGGTGGGGGGACGCAGTCAGAGGCTAATATGTGTCAGGGAGGGATGGAAGGGTAAAACTGAGGCATGGTTGTGTCACACATCTAGCAGCACAGGGTATCAAACCCTTGATGACTATGTAGTGCTAGCACAGTCTGCTGCAATTATTGGATGCGCCACATGGGTTACCTGTTGTGGAGCACTCAGAACATATATGTGATGGGGAGTGACATCTGCAACAGGGATACAGTAGCTGTACGGTAGGTGACATACACATGCCTGACGGCATGAACAGGTGACAGCGTCACCACAGTTGCTCTCTCACAAGGACACACACGCTGACACACATGGCAGGGACAGGTGTACAACTCATTAGTTGTGGGATTGCCACATCACATCACTGTGCAGGTATCCAATGCACCACACAGGTCATATGGGGGCTGTACGGGTGAAGGGTATGGGCAGGTGTCTGACATCAGACATCATGCTGCAGTATGACCATGGGGGTTGTAGGGAGTGTGGATGTGAACATCTGAAGCATGCAACATACACACAAACACACAGGGTGCCACTACTGACATGCATGTGTGCATGTCTGCACAGGTGTGTGGTGTTCCACTGCACCAGACGGCTGTCCACGGCTAGGTAATGGGTGCACCTTGGCATCAGGCCACATGACGATGGTCTGCATTGTGGCTCAGGGATGTAGTGTCTTCATTTGCACATACAGGCGGGTATTGTATCCCCAATCTGGTCACCTGGGTGACTACTGTATGTGGGCATTATTGTGCATCGCTTGCCATGTCTGTGTTCCTTCACCCATGATGTGGACTGTGTCTGGGATGTGCACACCTCCCACATGCATGTACAGTGACATGTGGAACTGTACCTGGGGTGTCCGGCCCATGTTGTGAACACAGATTATCATCAGATGTGCCAGTCTGCCCACCTGTGGCGAGGGCTGGTAATGGCCAACAGCTTTACGCTGCACCTACATGGTGTGCATGCTGTCAGCATTCCTTGGTGTCTGTGGCATCTGTCCATATGGGCATGTTGTCCGGCACGGTATGTCCATTGTGGGTCACATGTGATGGCACGGTCACATGTGATGGCACCACAGGTGGTGCAGTTGTCCATTGGATAACATGGGGGAGGTGCACTGTCTGCATGTATATGCATATTAGAAAGATGGACTGGGTGTCATGCTTTCTGTGGCCCACCACTGTCACTCCATAGTTACTATCGGTGGCCAATGTGCAGTGTACTACTTACATATTGGCTGTTACCTAGGCATGTGTGTGTTTGACACATGGGGTGAGAATGTGTTCTGAGTAATACTGGGGTTGCTAACTGTGATTGCCTGGCCTTGATGTTACATGTCTGGGTATGGCTCTCCACCCTGGCCTCTCAGTCATATCACGTGTTATCCCTGTACATATATACAGTATGGCCATCATATACGAAAATGCAAAAACCCGCTCCACATTGGCAACACAGTCACAACCAATTGTACACAGGATACAGGTTGCAAACACATTAACATACTCACACTCACCTGTCATGTTTGGGAGTAGAACCCCTACCTAACTAGTATATGACACTATAGCTCTTCCCAGTAGTCCTTGCCCATATGTGTATTTTGCACTGACTGACATCAGCAGGATTGCCAAAGTAGGGCTTTGAAATGACTGCAAGAGACTAGCCTAAAATGCATTGCTGCCTACATAGACAGTGACACACACAATACATCCGGAACTGCCATGTGTGGGGATGGAACCCAAACACACGTCTAATTCACACTACAGCAGTATGCAGTTACAGCTTGCGCTTTGGAGATTACTGGGCTACAGCTATCCCAGGTGAGTATTTCTAGGTGGGTGACATCAGCAGCCTTGCCAAAAGAGGGTATTCAACTTGTAAGGGGTGTGAGTGGCCTAAAAAGCATTGCTCTCTACACAGTCAGTGACAGACAGACACCCACACGCACAGTTGTCACATCTGCGGTTTGACCTCCTACCTACCTACATTATCACACTACAGCAGTACACAGTTGCAGCTTGCACTATGGAAATTACTGGGCTACAGCTCTCCCAGGGGAGTTATTCTAGGTGGGTGACATCAGCAGCTTTGCCAAATGTGGGTATGTGAAATGTACAGGGTGTGTGTTACCTGAAAGCATTGCTCTCTACACAGTCAGACATGCACGCATACACATACAATCAGCGGCTAGAACTCCCAACTAACTCCTTAATCACACTATGGCCATATGATGTTATGGGATGTACTACAGAGATTATTCAGCTACAATTGTCCCAGAGGTGTATTTCAAGTTGCGTGACATCAGCAGCCTTGCCAAAGGAGAGTATTCGACTTGTAAGGGGTGTGAGTGGCCTAAAATGCATTGCTTTCTACACATTCAGTGACAGACAGACACGCACACACAGACACACACATGCACAGTTGTCACATCTGGGGTTCGACCTCCTACCTAATTACATTATCACACTACAGCAGGCACTACGGAGATTACTGGGCTACAGCTCTCCCAGGGGAGTATTTCTACATGAGTGATATCAGCAGCCTTGCCAAAGGTGGGTATGTGAAATGTACGGGCTGTGTGTTACCTAAAAGCATTGCTCTCTACACAGTCATACAAGCATGCATGTATACACACATAGTTGGAAGGTCAGGGGCTAGAACTCCCAACTAACTCCTTAATCACACTATGGCCATATGATGTTAAGGAACGTGCTACAGAGATTATACAGCTACGATTGTCCCAGAGGTGCACTTCAAGTTGCGTGATATCAGCAGCCTTGCCAAAAAAGGGTATTCGACTTGTAAGGGGTGTGAGTAGCCTAAAAAGCATTGCCCTCTATACAGTCAGTGACAGACAGACACACACACACATGCACAGTTGCCACATCTGGGGTTCAACCTCCTACCTAACTACATTACCATACTACAGCAGTATACAGTTACAGCATGTGCTACGGAGATTACTGGGCTACAGCTCTCCCAGGGGAGTATTTCTAGGTGGATGACATCAGCAGCCTTGCCAAAGGTGGGTATGTGACATGTACGGGGTTTGTGTTACCTAAAAGCATTGCTCTCTACACAGTCAGACATGCACACACACATACACCATCGGCAGGTCGCAGGCTAGAACTCCCAACTAACTCCTTAATCATGCTATGGCCATACGATGTTGCGGGTAGTGCTATGGAGATTACTCAGCTACGCTCATCCCGAAGGTGTATTTCAAGTTGCGTGACATCAGCAGCCTTGCTAAAGGAGAGTATTCAACATGTAAGGGGTGTGAGTGGCTTAAAAAGCATTGCTCTCTACACAGTCAGTGACAGACAGAAAAGCACACACACAGACACACACATGCACAGTTGTCACATCTGGGGTTCGACCTCCTACCTAACTACATTATCACACTACAGCAGGCACTACGGAGATTACTGGGCTACAGCTCTCCCAGGGGAGTATTTCTAGGTGAGTGATATCAGCAGCCTTGCCAAAGGTGGGTATGTGAAATGTACGGGGTGTTTGTTACCTAAAAGCATTGCTCTCTACACAGTCAGACATGCATGCATGCATACACACACAGTCGGCAGGCTGGGGGCTAGAACTCCCAACTAACTCCTTAATCACACTATGGCCATACAATGTTATGGGACGTGCTACAGAGATTATACAGCTACGATTGTCCCAGAGGTGTACTTCAAGTGTGTGACATCAGCAGCCTTGCCAAAGGAGGGTATTCGACTTGCAAGGGGTGTGAGTAGCCTAAAAAGCATTGCTCTCTACACAGTCAGTTAATCACACACACACACACACACACACACACACACACACACACACACACACACACACACACACACACACACACACACACACACAGTTGCCACATCTGGGGTTCAACCTCTTACCTAACTACATTACCAGACTACAGCAGTACACAGTTATGGCATGCGATACGGGGATTACTGGACTACAGCTCTCCCATGGGAGTATTTCTAGATGGGTGATATCAGCAACCTTGCTAAAGGTGGGTATGTGAAATGTACAGGGTGTGAGTTACCTAAAAGCATTGCTCTCTACACAGTCAGTGAGAGATTGACACACACACACAAACAATGACACACATTCACACACACAGTTGCCATGGCTGGGGTTAGAACTCCTACCTAACTAGTCTATTACATTACAGCAGTAAGCAGTTATGGGACGCGCCACAGAGATTACTGGCCTACATCTCTCCCAAAGGTGTATTACACATTGGATAACCTCAGCAGGCTTGTTAGGGTACCGCTATGGGGTGGCCAGTGTGTGTATGGCTCATACACCATTCACGTAGGGGTGATACGCCACAGGCTGCCACACATGGGGTCATATGTCACAGGTGCATGTCTAGGGCAACTAGTTGACTATGTCCTTGTACAGCCATGTTGCACAGCTGGCACGTGGACCACATAGTCTGTGGTGCTTACAGGTACTGGTCGCTAGTAACTTCAGTGTGTGACATCTGCAACTGATGTGTTTGGGGCCCTTTGGCTGCGTGCTCGGTGGGTCCAGCTTGGATGGCTCCTTGTCACGGTCACCCTCTTCCAGACATCTATATCCATCTACCTTTGGCACATTATGGTGTGCTGTCCTTACATATATGTCTGTATTCCTATCCACTGTGTGTGCAAAGCATGAGTGGTGCATACTGACATGTGTCTGCAGTAACTATTGCAACCGCTGGATATGTCTGGTCCACTGGTGTTTGCATACATGGCCTTCAGGTGTTTTGTGTGAGCATGCCCAGTATGTCCTTTCGGTATGTTGATGACTGACATTGCTTTCATTACTCTAACTGTGTGAGCATGCCTAGTTAGGCCGTCTGTTATGCATGTACGGAGCATGTCCGGTGGTTTGTACTGCACAGCTGACCTTTGTGTTGTAACAGGTAGCAAGCTGTGTCTGCAGGGTATCCACTGATCATTTGTCATTGAATGTTGCAACATGTCTGCATAGCGGGGGGTACACCTGACTATTTCTATGTTTCTACACAGGAGTGGGGGGGGCGCATCTGACTGTTACTGTATTTCTATGTGAGGTGGGGGGCACACCTGACAGTTGTACACATTTGCTAGGACTGTAATGGTATGTCCTGCAGTCTGATTCTGTCAGTGGTCTTTACCCACCATGCTGGCTACGCCATACTGGTGTACTTCCGTTTCTATCATTTGATTGCATACACATTGGTTTCAGACTTCCTAGCTGTCACAACTGACATCCCACTACCTGGCATGCTGTGGTATGTCTGTGTAGGCCTGGGTGGGGGTCAGCTATACCCCTCATTCAGAGGCCATAGTACGGGATTTGTTTGTGTTTGTCTACACCTGTCCTGCTGGCTTTGACTGTTGTTGGGTATGTGACTCCTCCCTGACTGGCATGTGTGAGTCACTTATCCTGTGGGTGTCCCAGTATTGCGGGTGGTGCTGCAAGGCTGCCTATTTTGGATTCACATAGTACACTGCCTACACATGGTTAGGCACAGGTAGTGTAATGTTTGGCATCTCTTTTACTGTATGTGACAGTCAGAGAGAGGTGCTATTCCCTGGGTCCTTCCCGTGTCAGTGTATGTGCTATGCATTGCCTCTTTGCCAGGGCCAGGGCATACTGGGCATGCCTTCTTCTGCCTACTGGGGCAGGCTCTGTTGTTCCTTCTCCTAGTCACTCTGTGCCTGTGCAGGTCTTGGCATTGGTGGGGGGGCTATATGGCCCTGCCCCTTGCTGCTCCTGCTGCAGCTGTTTCCGCAGGATCATATTGTGTAGCATGGCAAATACAAGGATGATTTGGGTACATGTAGTTGGTGAGTACTACAAGGCTCAACCAGATGTGTCCAAGCACGGGAACCGTGACTTGAGCGTCCCAAACACACGCTCTATTATGATTCTTGTTTGTGCGTATGCCTCATTATGGAGTTCTTGTTCGGATGTGTGTGCATTTCTGCTGGATGTCATCAGCCATGGCTCCAGTGCGTATCCAGCATCCTCCACTAGGTGACCATGTGGGATGTCCCCATTGGCAAATTTCTGGTACAGCTGCATCAGATGCCAGATGTGGGAATCATGATAACTTCCAGGGCAGCCAGCACACACATTCTGTATTATGCCCTGGGCATTGCACATGACCTGGCAGTTGATGGAGGGGAAGCCCTTGCGGTTGATGTAAACCCTACCCTGCTCACCGGGTGGCGCTTTGATGCATATGTGCGTGCAGTCTATTGCACCCACTACCTCAGGGTATTCTGCTATTTGGTGGAAGAGGCGCATACTGCTGGCCAATACCTCATGGGTGAGAGGGAAATGTATGTGTTCACCGACATGTGCTGCCATGTCATCCAGGAACTGTTGGAGTACCCTTGATGCTGATACCTGTGAGATACCCATCATATCCCCAGTTGGCCTTTGGAAGGTACCTGTAGCTAGTATTCTTAGGCCTACACATACCTTTGTTTCCACTGGGATGGGTTCCCCTCTGTTAGTTCTGTGTGTCAGGCATGGCCATGTGACAGGCATGGCCAGCACAGCTCAACAATCTGCTGTAGGAGGTCCCTGTCCACCCTATAGCACTCCACTATCTCCAGCTCATGTAGCCCTTGGCAGGTGACCCTGGGTCTGTACACTCTTCTCTGTCTCCTCACTGTGGGTTGGTCAGCAACATTTCCATCCTCGCCACCCTTAGCCTCTTCCACAAGTTGTATGATAGCTATTGCAGCCTCTAACATTTTGCTGTTGTGAGTGTTAAAAGTTCCCCGCTTGTTTACACCGGTGGTGTAGGGTGTGGGATAAACCAGAGGGGTAGGTGTCTGCATAGTTTATACTGGTGTTCTGGGCTGGGCTGGTCTGCTGCCTGTGTAATTGGCTGGTTCCGATCTGTTTCACCTGGAAGTAAACCTAGTACCCCTTAATTAACTTCCTACTGCTGCTTTCCCTTCCTATTGCCCATCTGATTCATCCTGGGGGCGTGCCGCGCAGTCAGTGTACTGCAATGTGCAAACTGCTACTATTACCTGGGTTCACTTCCTTTATCTCCCTGTAGATCCCGTTGTGTGGCGTGCACACATGCTTACACTGTGTCGTACATGTTGGGCAGGTTTAGACACACCTCCTGGCTTTGTTGTGCTAAGCTGGATGCAACCCCGAGCCACAGGGCTCCAATCCACTGACAGTATGCCTGACACTCCCACATATGATGTCACCTACCTCCTAGTCTTGCACTCAGCTTTCCATACTCATACACTGTTCGGACCTGCCTCACATGCTGGAGAAAACCGGGATTCACTATCCTTCCTCTCATTTGCATAGAGTTGCCTACTAATGCATAGTTACATGTGTCACACTGTTCTTCCCGCCTTAGCAACCACTACTCACTGGCCAGGTTGTCTTTTTCCTGCCATTGACTTGTATGGTGGAATACTGATTTTAGTTAGACTGTTGTTTTTAGGTTTATTTTCTTATTTCCCCACCAGTCCCATTTGCGCACCGCTGCCCTATGCTTCAACTGATGTGATCAGCGGACATATCATAAAAGTAGTATTTTGTACATTTGGCATTGTTTGCAATGCCAATGGCCTTCTACTTGGCTATTGGCATGCTTCCTCAATGCTATGCAGCCTTTATTTGGTGCTGTCATAGCTCTGTTTTGCAGTTTGCAGTGCTGTACTCGGTTACTAACTGAGTACATTTCTGCATATTATGCTAGTCCTGCATGCCCTGATTCTTGCTTCCTGGATGGCAAGTTTACCTCATTTGCATGGTTTTCACCTGCAAATGGGGTGATTTGCATATGGTGGCTGGGGACATGCAGCACTAGTGCTACAGAGCTCGCACACGTCAAACGTGCATGTATGTGAATCGCTCGGCCGCCATACTGGCAAAAGTTCATGTAACATTAATCATGTACACCATCCAAACTTTTGAGAATCCGGGGGAATACGTTTTTCCTTCTAGATTCATGTCTAAAATTGTTTTATATTTGCACTTTTTGGATGATATCCTGATATTTTGGAAAGGGTCAGAGGCTGAGGTTCAGGATTTTATTATGTACTTTGGCAAAACAACACCATTTCTGAAATTCACTTGCAATGTGAAGGAAGATAAATGTGAACTTTTAGATATATTATTATATAAGGAAGATGGGGTGTTTAATTCTAGTATTTATAGGGAAAAAAACTTATTCTAATTCTTTTTTACATTTTAAAAGTTGTCACCCATACTTCCACAAGAGAAACATTATGAAAGGACAGATGGTGAGACTGTCTATGTTAGTCAGCAATGATGAGGTTTTTAATACTGAAATTTTTAAATTGATGGATATGTTGTGTGAGAGAGATTATCCTCTTGATGTGTTATTTAAAATATGCAATGAGGTCACAGATAAGAGGAAAACTATATTTCAACCTATTCTGAAATGAGGACTTACAAAGATTAACACTAGTAACACAAATTATTTTGTTAACAATAGATCTAATGCAAAAGACAAAAGAGGGGCATTGGTACTCCATTATAATGATACAGCTCTTAAGGTTAAGAGTATTATACAGGTGACCTGGGAAAGTGTGTTTAAAGGGGACATGAGAGAAATTCTTGGTGAATTCCAGAGTTCATTTACAGTAGGGGGATATATTTAAAAGGTTTATTTGATAAAGAGGTAGATGCTAGGGTTCACAAGATGTCTAAAATGAGTAAGTGTGGTATATGCAGTGTATGTAAATTTATAAATAATGGACCATATGTTACCATTAATAATTACAGGAGAACTATTAGATGTCCTGGTTGTTGTAACTGTAGCATGAACATGGTGGTATATGTTGCTACATGTTTGAGCTGTCCCACATTTTATGTTGGGAATACTATACAAAAATTAAGGTTATGTATTTTAGAGCATTTAAGGGACATCAAAAAGATGAAAAGGGTTAGTTCTCTGTATACACACAGTTTAAAGTGCCAGAATTAAAAATATATATATATTTTTTTGTGGTTGATAGAGTACCTCATAGTGAAAAGGGTGGTGATTGTAAGATTTTATTGGAAACTAGAGAGTGCCTATGGCAGCTGAGATTAGATGCCTCTAATCCCCCAGGTATAAATTAGTGTATCTCTATATCTAGTATTTTAAAATACAGAGCTCATTTTATTTAAGTCTTTTACCTTACATATAGGTATAAGTGTGTACATATTATATAAATGATTTTATCAATGTATTTTAATTAAAATGTATTTAGTAGGTTGTATTTATATTGTAGATAGTGCTATTTATTTGTATGAAGTTACATTTTAAACAATTAATGCATGGAGTCACACTATTAGACAGTGTTTATTGGTGGGTGGTACTTTAGTTGTATTTAAATGATTAATTGAGTCTAAAAGTTACTCTGAAGAAGCCCAGTAAATGTTATGGGTGAAAGGGCTTTGTCACATATATGTTTTATTTATTTTAATAAACTGTGAACGGTTCTTGAACTGGTTGGTAAAATTTTGTATAACTAGTTGACAACGTGAATTCTGTGGTGTTATTCGGTCTTCCGAATGAGTTCTGAGACTGTTTTTCCATTTATTTTTGTGTTAACTATGGATCAGATGCTGCTGCAATATATGGACATCTTGCAACGAATTATTAGCTTTATGCGAGAAAATGGGAAAGGAGCTACAAAAGACAATGAGAATTTGTCCTTATCTAGTACACAAGCAGAACATTCAACTTTGCATACACCACCAGCTAGTGTTGCGTTGTTATCTCAAAATTGCAACAGTTTGGGTACAGGAAATACATTGAACACTGAAGGATCCACGGTGAATGGTTCAACCAATGAGGTGCGTCAGAATTTAGACACATGGCTTGCTCCACCATTGTTGAATGTAACGCCGGTTGCAGGGAATGGAGCTGGTATGGGAACACTGAATTCTCAATTACAAGATTTTGAAAAGACTATGAGGCATTTTAAGGCGCTTCAAATGGATAATGTTTTTCTTGAACGTTCCATTGAATTAAATCAAGTTCCAAGGGGACTGAGAGTTTTCAAACTGCCTATGGGTATCGAGGAGGAATCAGAGGTTTTTCATGACTTGACTGTGCTGTTTGATCGTACAGATATGGATCTTATGCGTATTATTATACGTAATAATAACATTAAACTTGGTAAACTTAAAGACGAATTAGCGAGTTTAAACAACAGTATTACCAATAACTTATTTGTGTTTAACAAGACCCATTTTGACAAAATACAGAAAGACATTGAGTTCTTTGTCAAAACAGGGCTTGAGAAAAAGCAAGGAAAAATGGTTAGAGACAGTCTTGAATACGCTGAAAATCGGGCTTATTCACATTTTAAAGTGAATAAGAATAATAATAGAGTTAATGGGCAAAGGCAGGGACTTGATAACAGTAGGTCCCAATCTGAAAATATGAACGGAGCGGCTAATACCACTAACAGGGTGAACAACAGGCCTTTTTTAGAGCAACCACCCCTGAGACATTCAATTCGGTTAAGGAACCGATACCAAAACCAACAGCAACAGGCATTCAACAGGGAGACGGAAAGAGGACAAATGAACCAATGGAGGGGGATGGAGAGGATTCCAGGTACCAACAGATACAGGACTTAGGAGTTAGTCCAACAGCTACTAGTGACTTTATGCTGGACAATTCTTATTTAAATAATGATGAATTTGAATTTGACATTGACAATGTGACTTTTCATGATGATACTAGAGAAATTGTAGAGGGGGATGATTGTTCTATGCAAGCATGTAAATGTAAACTTTTAAAGGATGGTAGTTTTTCGATTTATAATTTTACTGCTTTGGAATTGTCGCAGGATTATTTTTCTTTACTTAAAAATGTTTTTTCATTTGTTCCAGCTTATTATTATGATATAGGTAGATTGTTAATTAATCTGAAGTTATTTACGAGACAGTTGAATTTAAAATTTTTTTTTGCTAACCCCAGCCCTCGTACTGACTGTAATTTTACAGTAAAAAAGTGTAGTACATTTATTCCCCCTAGTAATCCTATGATGTATGTATTTGAGCAATTATGTGAAAACCAAATTAGGAGGTGTTTGCTTGCAGAGAAGGAGTTAGTTGACAATTTGACTACGGGGGAAAGATTTTGTTTAAAAGAATTAACTACTACTAACCAATATCAGGTCATGAAACCTGACACAGGGGGTGGGGTTGTTATTATGTCCAATACTGACTACACATGTAAAATGTTGGAAATATTGAATGATTGTCAGACGTACGAAAGGGTGTCAAAACATGAAGTATATAGAGCTTACACAAAGATTGACTGGCAGTTACATGACTTTTTGATGGAGGGGATTATTACCAAAGATGAATTTAGTTATCTGATGGTGGATACACCGATTATACCATCCATCTTTGGTATCCCAAAATCCACAAAGACATGAATGAACCACCATTTAGACCAATAGTTTCTGCTAGGGAATCAAAGACTGAGGCTATATCATCCTATGTTGATCTTACTTGTAAAACTACATAAGAAAAGCTACCACATATCCTTAGAGATTCTTGGCATTGCTTAGATATAATCAGAGAACTAGATGTTTGTGATGAATTTTTAACAGTGGATGTTGTTAACTTATTTTCTGTAATACCGCACAATACTGGGTTGGAATTTTTTGAAAATTGTGTATTAAGACACAGTGAACTGCACAATGTGAAACGGGGACTAGTGGTAGAGCTTATGGAGATGGTGTTACTAAATAATTTTATTTTATTTGATGGTGAATATTTTAAACAGACTACAGGAGTAGCAATCGGTGCCAGGTGTGCACCCATGTATGCCAACCTCGTGTTAGCAGAATGGGAGAAACAATATGTTTTTAATTCTAGATTCATGTCTAAAATCATTTTATACTTGCGCTTCTTGGATGATATCCTGATATTTTGGCAAGGGTCGGAGGCTGAGGTTCAGGATTTTATTATTTACTTAGGCAGTACGACACCATTTTTAAAATTCACTAGCAATGCGAAGGAAGATAAATGTGAATTTTTAGATATATTATTATATAAGGAAGATGGGTGTAAATTCTAGTATTTGTAGGAAAATAACTTATTCTAATTCTTTTTTTACATTTAAAAAGTTGTCACCCATACTTCCAGAAGAGAAACATTATGAAAGGACAGATGGTGAGACTGTCTAGGTTAGTCAGCAATGATGAGGTTTTTAATACTGAAATTGTTAAATTGATGGATATGTTGTGTGAGAGAGCTTATCCTTTTGATGTGTTATTTAAAATACGCAATGAGGTCACAGATAAGAGGAAAACTGTATTTCAACCTATTTTGAAAGGAGGACTTACAAAGGTTAACACTAGTAACACAAATGATCTTGTTAACAATAGATCTACTGCAAAGGACAAAAGAGGGGCATTGGTTCTCCAATATAATGATACACCTCCTAAGGTTAAGAGTATTATACAGGTGACCTGGAAAAGTGTGTTTAAAGGGGACATGAGAGAAATTCTTGGCGAATCCCTGGAGTTCATTTACAATAGGGGGGTGAATTTAAAAGGTTTATTTGATAGAGATGTAGATGCTAGGGTTCAAAAGTTGTCTAAAATGAATAAGTGTGGTATGTGCAGTGTATGTAAATTTATAAATGATGGACCATATGTTACCATTAATAATTACAGGAGAACTATTAGATGTCCTGGTTATTGTAACTGTAACACAAACATGGTGGTATACCTTGCTACGTTTGAGCTGTCCCACATTTTATGTTGGGAAAACTATATGAAAATTAAGGTTATGTATTTTAGAGCATTTAAGGGACATCAAAAAGAAGAAAAAGGTTAGTTCTCTGTGTACACACACAGTTTAAAGTGCCAGAATTAAAAAAAAAATTTTATTTTTTGTGGTTGATAGAGTACCTCATAGTGAAAAGGGTGGTGATTGTAAGATTTTATTGGAAACTAGAGAGTGCCTATGGCAGCTGCGATTAGATGCCTCTAATCCTCCGGGTATAAATGAGTGTATCTCTATATCTAGTATTTTAAAATACAGAGCTCATTTGATTTAAGTGTTTTACCTTACAAATGGGTATAAGTGTGTACATATTATATAAATGATTTTATCAATGTATTTTATATTAAAATGTATTTAGTAGGTTGTATTTATATTGTAGATAGTGCTATTTATGTGTATGAAGTTACATTTTAAACAATTAATGCATGGAGTCGCACTATTGGACAGTGTTTATTGATGGGAGGTGTTTTAGTTGTATTTAAATGATTAATTGAGTCTAAAAGTTACTCTGATGAAGCCCAGTAGATGTTATTGTTGCAAGTGCTTAGTCACATATATGTTTTATTTATTTTAATAAACGGTGAACTGTTCTTGAACTGGTTGGTGAAATTTTGTATTACTGGTTGACAATGTGAATTCTGTGGTGAGATTCAGTGATGACTCTGGCACCAGCTATTAGCCTGTGTCAGGCCATTTTGGAGGTTATTTAGGTCTTGGATGTATTCAGTGATGACTCTAGTACCAGTCATTAGTCTGTGTCAGGACTTTTTTGAGGATATGTAGGTCTTGGGCAGATTCAGTGATGACTTTAGCACCAGTCATGAGTCTGTGTCAGGGCTTTTTGGAAGTTATTTGTGTCTTGGATAGATTCAGTCATGACTCTGGTAGCAGTTTTTAGTTGGTGGCAGGCCTTTTTGGAAGGTATTCGTTTCTTGGGCCGATTCAGTCATGACTCTGCTACCAGTTATTAGTCAGTGTCAGGCCATTTTGGTGGATATTTATGTCTTGGAGAGATTCAGTGATGACCCTGGCACCAGCTATTAGCCCGTGTCAGGCCATTTTGGAGGATGTTTAGGTCTTGGATAGATTCAGTGATGACTCTGGTACCAGTCATTAGTCTGTGTCAGGCCTTTTTTGAGGATATTCTTATCTTGGACAGATTCAGTCATGACTCTGGTAGTAGTTTCTAGTTGGTGCCAGGCCTTTTTGGAAGGTATTCGTTTCTTGGACTGATTCAGTGATGACTCTGCCACCAATTATAAGTCAGTGTCAGGCCTTTTTGGAGGATATTTATGTCTAGGACAGACTCAGTGATGACTTTGGCACCATTTATTAGTGTCAGGTCTTTTTGGAGGGCATTTGTGTCTGGGACAGTTTCAGTGATGACTCTGGTACCAGTCATGAGTCTGTTTGTGGCCTTTTTGGAGGATATTCATGTCTTAAAATGATTCAGTGTTGACTTTGGCACCAGCTATTAGACTGTGTCTGGCCTTTTTGGAGAACATTTGTGTCTTGGACAGATTCATTGATGACAATGGCACCAGTTATTAGCCTGTGTCAGGCCATTTTGGAAGATATTCATGTCTTAGATAGATTCATTTATGACTCTGGTAGCAGTTTCTAGTTGGTGCCAGGCCTTTTTGGAGGGTATTCATGTCTTGGACCAATTCAGTCACGACTCTCCTACCAGTTATTAGTCAGTGTCAGGCCTTTCTGGAGGACATTCGTGTCTTGGACAGATTCAGTGTTGACTCTGGTGCCAGTTTTTAGTCTGGGTCAGGCCTTTTTGGAGGATATTTATGTCTTGGACAGACTGAGTGATGACTCTGGCATAATTCATTAGTCGGTGTCAGGCCTTTTTGGAGGACATTTGTGTCTGGGACAGTTTCAGGGATGACTTGGGTACCTGTTATTAGTCTGGCAGGCCTTTTACGAGGACATTTCTGTGTTGTACAGATTCAGTGATGATTCAGGTACCAGTTTTTAGTCTGTGCCATGCCTTTTTGGAGGATACTTAGGTCTTCGGCAGATTAATTGATCACTCTGGCTACAGTTACTAATCTGCAACAGGTCTTTTTGGAGGACATTTATATCTTTGACAGATTCTGTGATGACTCTGTCACCAGCTACTGGTCTGTGTCAGGCCTATTTGGAGGATATCCGTGTCTTGGACAGATTCAGTGATGACTATTGCAGTAGTTAACTGTCTGTGTCAGGCCTGTTTGGAGGATATTAGTGTCTTGGACAGATTCAGTAATGACTCTGGCACCAATTGTTTGACTGTGTCAGGAGTTTTTGGAGGACATTTGTGTCTTGGACAGATTCGGTGATGACACTGGCAGCAGTTATTGAACTGAAACTTTTTATGGGATGGTGTGAGAGCTCGGAGTGTAATGGAAAAATGAAACAGAGTTACTTAGGGGCAGAGTTTGACTTCTGTACTTCTAAGAGCGAGTGAGCAATCTCACACACACACACAAATGCACACACACACACACACACACACACACACACACACACACACACACACACACACACACACACATACTAATAGCGAAGAGTGACTGAAAGTGAGTGAGCAATCACACACACATAGATACACGCACACACACACACACACACACACACACACACGCACACACACATAAACACACACACAGAAGAGTGAGTGAGACTGAGCAATGACACACACACACACACACAAGTGAGACTAATTTTACAAAGAATTAGAAACATAGGCACACCATACAAAAATACCAAGACATCACAACATACAGTTAACAGGCTGTCTATTCATGCTACGAATGTTCTACTGTTTAAATGCACAGCTCTATTTCATAATAGTAAATGCCATTTCCACCCATGTTCATTTTTTAGAAAGAGCTTTTTGATATAGGTAGCATGAACAATCCCCCAGCAACCAAGCTGTCAACCACAGTGACGATAACAATCGGCTTAACGTTTAATGTTAGGAAGCTGTACTTTAGGAATGAGTCAGAATGAAAGCTTCAGACTGTGGTCAGAGATTGTGTGGGTAGAAAAGCTGATAGTATCAGTTAATGCTGTTGATATACTTTACAATAGTGACACATTGCATCTGATGTGCTGACGTCTGTGTTTGGAACCCATGCCCTGGACCACAGAACCCTCTCACAAGAAATGTGAGCAAACTGAAAAAGAGATTTTGCAAAATTCTCTCTGTGATTTCAGAGATGAGTCACATTTTAGTTGAAATATGCTGCACATAATGCTCTGATCCTAGTGGAATATGACAAAGAATGTTCTGCAGTGTTTTTCAAGTTTTCACCTTTGAAGTGGACAAATTCTACGTACAAATGAAAAACATAACTGCAGACCAAACTAGATTCATGGCATTAGAAGTGAAACTTCTGTAATGAAGTGTGAAAATGTACTGATTTGGAATGCCGTGCATATGGGTGTGTTCATTTTCACACTTCATTTCGGAACTTTCACTTCTAAGGAGCATGGCAGGCCCACACATATTTTTTAGTCTGTGTCAGGCTTTTTGCCAGGATGTTTCTGTCTTGGACAGATTAAGTGATGCATCTGTTATCAGTTATTAGTCTGTGCCAGGCATTTTTGAAGGACATTTGTTTCTTGGAAAGATTCAGTGATGACTCCAGCGCCAGTTATTAGCCTGTGTCATGCCTTTTTGGAGGATATTCATTTCCTGGACAGATTCAGTGATGACTATGGCACCAGTTGTTAGTCTGTGTCAGCCTTTTTGGAGGACAGTTATGTCTTGGACAGATTCAGTGATGAATTAGGTACAAGTTATTAGTGTGGTTCAGGCCTTTTTGTAGGATACTTAGGTCTTGGAAAGATTCATTGACCACTCTGGCAAAAGTTACTAGTCTGTATCAGGCCTTTTTTGAGGATATTTGTTTCTTGGACAGAGTCAGTGATAACTCTGGCCGCAGTCTGTGTCAGGCCTTTTTGGAGGATATTTCTGTGCTGGACAGATTTAGTGATGACTCATGTGCCAGTTATCAGTCTGTGTCAGGCCTGTTTTGTGGATACTCGTCTCTTTGACAGACTCATTGATGACTATGGCAGCAGTTATTAGCCTGTGTCAGGCCTTTTTGGAGGACATTTGTGTCTTGGACAGATGCAGTTATGACTCCGACACCAGTTATTAGACTGTGATAGGCCTTTCAGGTAGGTAGTATGCACCATTTTGCCCTCATCCATTGTTTTAATGACCTTCTTGAAAAAGTCTAGCAGGTTGAGTAGTTATGACCTGCCCTTGACAAACCCAAACTGATTTTGGTCCAATGTTTGGGGGTTAGCTATATCATTTAAGATATCCATGGCTTGCTTATCAGGCTAGTCAGGCTTATGGGTCAACAATCTTTTGGGTCTGTGGATTGCCTACTCTTTTGTAGCAGGATAACCTTTGCAGTCCTCCATTCATTTGGCATGAAACCTGTTTAGAGGCTGCAGTTAAATAGTGATTCTACTGAAGCCAATACTTCATGATCCATACTATTAAGGAGGTATCTTGGGATATCATTGGGGCCCATGGATGCAGTGCTCTTAGTCTTGGAGAGTGTCTTGAGTACCCATTCTTTAGTAATAGTTGGAGTTATTGATATGGGTATTTCCTGAGGGGCATCTGGCAGACAGACAGACAGACAGACAGGGGTACAATTGTTGCTAAATTTGTCAGCCAGAAGGTTTGCTATATGTTCTGGCTCAATATAGGTAGACCATTTGCAATTAATTTGGTACATTGCTGTGTCTTGTCTTTGAGGTTCTGGACATAGCTGAAGAAAGCTTTGTGATTGGCTTTGACCTGGAAGGCAGTGGCAGCTGGTGACTTCAAATTAAAGGGGGGCTGCAGAAGAGAGCTGAATGGGTGGGGCCAATGAGAAGGGGTGGGGCTATGTTCAAAACCACAACAACTGGAACTTTAAATACGCTGCCCTAGGTGCCAAACCGTCATTACGAGAGTCCAGTCAAGACAAAATGAAGTGTAGAAGAAAAAATATTTCAATGCATTGGATATATGACAGCTTATTTAATATCTAGATATAAACACAAAGGTTGTGAGGCATGAAAAAATAAATTGCTTTTTAAATACATTACTGGAATGCCAGTCAAAATCAAGTATAAAAAAAAAATAAGCAGCACTTAACTCAAACCACTTCTCCTTGCAATGCAGTTCCAATTATGATTTATATTCAGCTTTATAAAATTACCAAGTAACATGCTGAAAGTAGCAATCTCTGTGATACCACCACTTGTAAAAATGTTTCTTATCCAAAAAAGATCTTCTGCCTGACAACAACTATCTACTTGTTTCCTGGGGAAGACATGATCAAAGTAAAAAAATGAACAGCAAACAAGAAACAAGCTCAAGATAAATTGCTTAAAGGATTCCTGCACAAGTTATGGACCACACATGATAGATTAGCATTCTATTTAGTTTACGGGTAAAGCCTGCAAAGATGACTGCAAGTCTCCAACAAATGTAATAAGCTTCTGAAAATACTCTAATCTTGTCCTTTATTACAAATACTGTCATATGCATTTCAATACCCAAGGCTTATACGTTATCTAGTTATGTAAATATTTTCTGCATAGCAACAACAAAAAAGGCTTTCAATGTTGGTAATTATTTAACAGTATGCTTATTGAAATTTACTTGCATCTTACAATTTCTGACAAGCTTACCTGATGGTCATTAAAGCATTGCTACTTAAACACAGAGCAACAGGGCTCTGTGACAGCATGCATTTTCTGAATAATAAGAAGCATAAATCAACAGTATAAAAATATGACAGAAAACAATAACATTCTGCAAAATCAAGGACAGATGAAAAGCCACTGCCGTACTTGTGTCCCCCTTGGATGGGGGAATACTCTGCACACTTACACTACATAACTGCTCCTTGCCTTGCTTGGACACATCAAGAGTCACTACATGGGGGAGTGGGGTGCAAAAAGTATGTCACAACTTGAAATGTCTCTGGCTGATGGTGATGGCTCTGACACTCATACCTTTCAACCTCGAGTGGGACACAGGCCCAAAAATAAGAGCAATTTTTAAATATTGCTCTTATAAACTTGTAAAGATAATAGAATAGTAGGTCTTGCATTAGTATGAATTTTCTGAAGGGTATGAAATCTGAAAAAAATATTTTCTAACTTCAGTCTTTAATGCTTTGCCACTAATTTGCCAGAAAACCACAATTTTATGAAAAACAGACCAAACATGTGATGCAAAAATATAACACCGCCACACAATACAGGTGGGAACCTGTCAAAGAAGGAACACCTTTTTAATATTAGTACTGTTAACTTGAGCAGCTGACAAAATTAGAGAATCTACATGCATTTCTGAAATAAAAGTAATTTATAACTCTGATCATTATAGTAATTTATAATTGTAAACCCTCCACATTTTCTTCCAAAATTGCTATTTTGCGGAGGGATTATTAGGGGGAGAGCAACATTTTGAGCCAAAATTGGGGACATTTGAGAGGTTTGGATATTCCTAATTCTATAAAGAGATTTATTTGCACGTACCTCTCAACCTCTTAATTCAGGAAATCTGGACAAGGTCAAATATATTGGAGGAACATACAAACAGTACTAAAAATTGTTCTTGTATAAACTTAAGACAGTTGATAGAATAACAGGTCTTGCTTTAGCATGCATTTTTCTGAAGGTTACAATGTCTGAAACTTAATGTCTGCCATTATTTAGTGACTTCATTACTAAATGATTTGTCAGGAAACCATAAAGATTATGAGGAACAAACCAAAAATAAGAGCAAAAATCTATTCATTCTGCAAAAATCTGGACAGTTGAGAGGTATAGTTCAGTTGGGGCTGTATTAGAGTTTGCTGCCCTTCCCCTCCTCACAATGTCATGGTCGAATGGGGCCTCCCCCCTGCAGCCATTCCAATGTCCCATTCCTTGGTTATTTCGCCCCATTTACCATAAACACTGTAATGTGCATACTGCTTCACTTCTGCGATGATTTGGATTTCATTTAAAAGTTCTGTTTTGCATTTTACAACGCAAACACAATAGATATCTGCTAAACAAAGAAATGCAGTCTCACAATAAATATAGACTTAGCATTAAAACTTCTCTGCCCTTGAAACTCACATTCAATGCAATGAGACAGCATTGAAACCAACATTCAAAGAAAATACATTTTGCCAGTGGCCGATAAAGATTCATTTTGGGCTGTTTTCAAAGCATAGGCCCCTTGCACATGAAACATACATGTGCTCTTTGATACACCTTCCTGATTGTATTAAATTAAACTATATTCCTTGTACAATATAGTACAGTTGTTAAAGGGCGTTTTTAAATTTATTGTATTCCTTGTACAATACAGTACAGTTGTTAGAGGGCAATTTAAATTTATTGTTTTGAACATTTTCCAGTAAACAATGAAATAAAATGGATGCACTAATAATGACAAAACTGTCCAAGTCAGAATATTTCCAGCATAAAAGTCTACTCAAACTTCTACAGTCCACCAGTATCAATAAATATGCACAATCTCTTAAGTAGTAAAAGTCATCTAAATAATTCCACATTAAAGAAATCTGTAACTAATGAAGAGGTTGCTGCTAGCAAACAACTTTATATTTCATTGTATCATCTACAAATAAAGTGTCTGTTGCCCTTGAGGAATAAATTGCCTATGTTGCATTAAAAATGATAAGCTAGTAATATTGCAATAGGGAATGGATGGCAAACTGATAACAGGTTCATTGTTACAGAGTATCTTCACCAAAAAGGACTGTAGCATTCACCCCCCCCTTTACAATACAGTACAGTATCAGCAATGCATCTACCTACTGTGGGAGTAGAACCCAGAGCCTTCTGCATCAAAAGCAAGAACACTACCTGTTGTGCTATTAACAATACAAGCCAGCTTAGCATAAGTTGCAATAAACTTTAGTTCCCCTGCAGCTCTCAGCTCCTTGTAAAATCTACTCAACACTCAGCTGTATCTCTGAACTTTGCAGCAAAAAAAATCTGGAAAAAGCCAACATTTATTGGGAGGGAGACAAAAGCCCAAAAAACAGGGACACATTTTAAACATTGGCTTGCATAATGATGGAAAGTTGCTAGAATAAAATGTCATGTTACCACTAAACATTTCACTGCCAAGTCTTATACTCAGGACCCTGTGCAAAACAGTCAGAGCAACATACTGCTATGTCATATCAGCTGTTTTGTGAAAGAAAGGAATACTGAAACTTAAATGGCTACTATTTAGTGAATTCAGTTCTCATCATAGCTCTCAACCTTTTAGCAAAAAAAAAAAACACCTGGACTAAGCCAGAAATGGGGGAATACAGCCCTCCAAACATATTCAGTGAATTCCGTTCTCACCATAGCTCTCAACCTTAGCACAAAAAACCTGGATGAAGCCAATAATGGGGAAATACAGTCCAAAACAATAAGGACAAATTTCAAATATCCATCTTATAAACTTAGAAATTGCTAGAATAAAATGTTTTGTGTTACCGTGTTCTTTCTGAAGAATATGAAGTCTGAAATTCAAATGCCTGTCATTTTTATTTATTTAACATTTGTTAACCAGGAAACTCCAACTTGGAAGAAAAGCCAATTTTCAGCACAGGGAGAAACACTCCAGACACATGTCTTTGTAAGATGGGAGGACATGCAGATTCCACACAGAAGGCACCCCAGCCAAGAAGCAAACCAGAGAAGCTGTAGTTGTCAAGCAACAATACTACCACTGACTGTAAGGAAGCAAAAACACAGAAACCACAGATTTTATGAGGAACAGAACAGAAAGAATATGAGGTAAAACTCTGCAAATTTTGGCACTTGAGCCAAGAATCAAAGCTGTAGCTGTCAGGCAACAATGCTACCACTGCAACACGGAGTGCATAAGGAAACAAAAACACAGAAACCGCAGAGTTTATGAGGAACACAACAGAACAAATATGAGGCAAAAATTTGTACGAAGATGGGAGGACATGCAGACTCCACACAGAAAGCACCCCGGCCAAGAATCAAACCAGAGAGGCTGTAGCTTTCAGGCAACAATGTTACCCTCTGCACCACTGACTGCACCACTGAGAGTGTAACAAACATACAAAAAACACAGATTTTATGAGGAACAGGCAAAAATCTGCAATGGCGCCAGGGTCAGAGTTGCTGGCGCCATGTCAGACTCAAAGCCTGTCACAAGTGGTGTACCACAGGGCTCAGTCCTGGGCCCACTCTTGTTTGGCATCTACTTTTCCGAAGTACAAGCAAACACAGGAAGGTTATGGCTGACAAAGTTTGCAGATGACTGCAAACTGGGCGCCATAGTAGAAAACACATCTGACACAGATATCCTTCAGAAGGGTCTCACAGAAATGGATAACTGGTGCCAGAGCCATGGCCTAAAGTTAAATGCCAAAAAATGCATAGTCATACCCTTCGGAAAAAACAAGGTTACCCCTAGCTACCAAATAGGTGGCAATCCACTGAGCACAGAAGAAGTTATCAGGGACCTGTGGACCCAGGTTGATAGTAGTCTGTCATTCGACACCCATGTAGCTAAAGTAGTTAGGAAGACCTTCTACATTGCCCACCTTATCATGAAGGGATTCTCATCTAGATCAAGGGAGGTCATAGTCTCCCTATACTCATCACTCATCAGACCAATGATTGAGTACAATTCCCCATTCGGAATGTATCTGACCCGACACTTGCAGCAGCTGGAGAGGCCACAAAAGTTCCTCACCAAAAGGATAAAGGGTCTCAAACATCTGTCCTATGCTGCCCGACTGAAAGAACTCCAGCTCTATTCAGTCGCCACCGCTTGCTCAGAGGTGACCTTTGCCTAACATACAAGGCCATGTCAAACCCAGATTTGATGAATATGCTTCACCTCAAAAATCTAGATCCGTCAGAGTCACAAGGGCGGAGACTTAAACCTCGACACGGCTATTAATAGGACGTGCTGGAGGGATAGATTCATCACCCAAAGACTCCCTATGCTGTGGAATAAAATCCCGGTATATGTGAGGCAGAGCACCTCGCTGGCCTTGTTCAAGAGAAATCTTGACCAATGGATGGGAGATCACAGATATACCCCAGGGATTACCTCAGTGTCACTGCTCAACAGAGGCACAGCAAAATAATGGGTATAGTTCCCCATACTAAAGGGGTGGCGTAAGCCACAAAACTATGGGCTAGGCTTGTAAATGCCCTCGGGCAGATAGCCTAGTATGAACCTATGAACCTATGAACCTATTTTGTTTTTACAAATGGTGGTGGTTAGGGAATTCAGGCCATTGCCATCTGCATCCAAGGTACACAGGGTTCAAGCCTGAGGTATTCTCTACCCACCACCATGAGTTCTCTCTAGCCACCAGTATATATCAACTGGGGCATTTCATACACACACACTTCTCTAAATCAAATACATTAAAGGGCCACTACAGACAAAAAAGTGAAAAAAGTATGTGTACACAACAGCACAATAACTGCTTATTACTAATTATACCCATGAGTACCCCCACTGGAAAGGGCATTCTGATATCTTGATTCCTTGGACAGTTACCTTTTGCCCATAATGCAGTGTGACAGCCAAACCTCTCGGCCTTGTAGCACAAGAATTCTTAACACAGTCAAAAATATAGGTGGAGGTGACGGGAGTAAGCAAAGGCCCAAAATCAGAGATAAATTTTAAAAACTGCTCTTATAAACTTGATAGAATAACAGATTTTACATTTATATGTATTTTACAACACATATGAATCCTTTAACTCAAAAATCTTCCGTGTCTTTATTCAATGGCTTCAATCCTCAATTTTATGAGGAACAAACCAAATATATGAATAAAAAGTCTGGGCATTACATTGTTAACTATGAGAATCCTCATAAAGTGTTAGTGCATGGTTTGGAGTGACAGTTGTATGCATTTCCTACAAAAAGTTTGCAGAAATGTAAACAAATAACTGAGTTAGCAAATTTTTTTTTTTTAGTAAAGTGAATTCTTTTTTTAGTGTCAGGTCCTGTCTTACTGCCACCTTTCTTCCCTGAGTCAGATGCAGTATTACATTTTATGGCTTGCTAAGCTTAGCTAATTTGTAAAGGTAATTTCACTGGTCATCAGGCTTTGAGTTCAGTAAGGACCCATGAGGGGAAAAATGCAGCTATAAATTACATTAAACAATTTAAGAGGTGTAACTTTTCAGGCTGAGTAGTTTTACGACTGCAGTGGGTGAGAAATCCACACACACACACACACACACACACACACACACACACACACACACACACACACACACACACACACACCTTTGTCACAGTCGACACACTTACGTATATACATAATACCGCAAAGCTCCGTGAACCCACACTCCAAGTTCTAACGTAATAATTCAAAGCTCCGTGAACCCAGTCAGTCTCCCAACTTGAATAAAGTACCCGTGCACTCCAACGCAGTAATCCAAAGCTCCAGTACCTGTGCACTCCAACATAGTAATCCAAGGCTCCAGTACCCGCACACTCCAATGTAGTAATCCAGCTCCGTCAGTCTTTATTTGAATAAAACTACCTGTGCACACTCCAACGTACTGTGCACACACAGTAAAGTCCTGGGGTCCAGCTGAAAACTCACCTCCTGACTGGTTAAGCCTGCAGATGATGCAGTCCGATGTTCCTCTATTCTGTGCGGTCATCACCGCACAGACTTCTGGGCATCTCTGCCTTTCCCCATATCTGGACTGCTAACAAAGCAGTCTGGAGTTGTGTCTGTGAGTCCAGTGAATGCGCGCATGCATGCGGAGTTCCGAGACTTCTACATTTTAAAGAAATGAAGTTTTACATTTTAAAAAAGTGGGTTTTCTGCTTTTTTTCATTTTTTTAATATGTTTATTTTGGTGGGAGAGCTGCAGTCCTGCAGTCCTATAGCATGAGCTGCCCCTGCTGGAAGGATAATTTTACCTCAAATTTAGCTTTGGTAGACTTGATCAGCCCACTGATTTGCTTGTTTAGCTTGATGTCAGATTTTATTACCTTGCTGGGCATTGCACCACCTCATGAATTTCTTCATTTTATTATACAAGTTATTGATGTTAGAATTCCACTAGGGAAGCTTTTTTTTAAATTAATCCTGTGCTTAATTCGGATATGTACAGCTGTCTCATGCAGCTGTTAATATGATTATACAGGGTTTATGTGAATGATTCTGCATAGACAGCAAAATTCTTTGGGTTCAGAAGGGCTTGACAATTTGCAACAGCTTGAATTAGTAATAGGACGTTTGCCCTAGAATAATTCCTAAAATATCTAGAGTTAGGCAGTGTCGCTGGTTTTACCTTTAATGGAAGACAAAGGCCCCAAAATATGGTCAGAATTTAAATATTGATGTTTATACACTGAAAAAGTTGCTAGAATAGCTGGTTTTGCATGAATATGAGTTTAGTCAAGGATATGAAGTCTGAAACTTATATGTCTGTCATTATTTAGAGACTGCAATCCTCAGCAACATGACAGAAAACCACAAATGTTATAAGGAACAGACCAAAATGTAAGCTAAAAATCATAAACCTTCTGCAAAATCATGGAGCATTACAATTTCAAATCTGGACCTGCCTTAGTGCCAAAGCTGTGAGCTGAGTAGGGGTTGAAGGACATTCAACTTTGGTGAGTAACCATATACATACATACACACACACACACACACACACA
This sequence comes from Protopterus annectens, assembly GCF_019279795.1. NCBI lineage: Eukaryota > Metazoa > Chordata > Ceratodontiformes > Protopteridae > Protopterus > Protopterus annectens. Next base: position 722,583,457 of record NC_056751.1, on the reverse strand, counting down.
CACACACCATGGAGCAGTCACCACTATAGTTCTGGCCTCCACATCCCTGAAAGGGAGTTATTTCCCCAATAGTACCCACCCTGGGGGGCATTATTGCAATTAGACAGTGGGATATCTACAAAATTATTTCATATTTGTTTTTTGTTTTTTCTTTGTTTTGTTTTTATGCATATGCATTTTTTTTTATTTTTTGATGGAAAATAGTTCCTCTGCTTAATGTTTCAAAGATGCAGCAACCTATATAATTGTTGGGGGAAGGTATTTAATATCCAAAATGTAAGTTATAAACATATTTAATGCCAGCACACACACAAAAACAAACACAAAGTCTCACATGTGCACACACACCCACATACACACAGACATATATACATACACACATGAAAGAGTACAGCAATTACAACCACTATCTTGACTGGATGCATCTTGACTATCACTGTGATCAAACCAATGGGGAAAAAAAACATACAGTGCAAAACATTAGAACCCGCCCCCTCCAACCTGTTGCTGATGTTACAGAACATCCCTGATTTGCCTGCTTTATTTTCTGTTAAAATGTAAAGGATTACAGTTAGACAATAAAGCCTGACATTATACTTAAATAGTTTTAATTGTTCAGATAATGCATGCTGATGAAAATCCTCTTTAGATGTAGATTCTTGAGGAAAGATGTTGAGAGGCATGTGCACTCATTGTCTCTCTTGTAATCACACACACACACACACACACACACACACACACACACACACACACACACACACACACACAATGTCACTTTCACACAGAGTATTACATTTTTTTAATTTTTTCAGCTCGCTAAATGCATATTTTTTTAAACCATGCTTAGTAAGGTTTAAGTAGGTATTGCTGTTATTTTGGTTGAGTTTTTTAATTCTTTCTATTAGTTGGTGTAAAAAATAATGACTGCTTTCTTTCTTCTGTCTGGCTTCACCACAGCTTAATGTGGTTACC